>NW_028151577.1:0-63000 GCF_964638095.1 Poromitra crassiceps | reverse complement strand
TGTCCAGACTCATACAAGCACAAATACCTTGAAGCCCAAAGCACAGTTAGCCTGGGTACAGCGCAGTGGTGTGGTCATTCAGCCTTATGGCACTTTAGGCAGTTTGGGAGTACCTCAACAACACGGAGAATCGTTTTCAACATGGAAAATGGTCCTACCACAAAACCACCCACTTCTCCCCAACCACTCCCTCTACCCACCACTCGAATCCCAACTCTCTAAGACAGGGGTTCCCAAACTTTTCTGTCCAAGTACCACTACGTACCAAACCAAATTTCCCAGGGACCACTTCCACTGCGTATGCCAATCCCTCCCCCCGATAAAAAATTAATTTGCTGATTTAACCATGCAATAGCAGCAGAAAGGCTAACTGACAATATAAGGCTACTAGCTGGTTCAAAACGGACAGACACGGACACTCTCTCTCTCTCTCTCTCTCTCTCACACACACACACACACACACACACACACACACACACACACACACACACACACACACACACACACACACACACACACACATTAGGCTGTGAAAGATAGTACCCCTTTGAAAAGGTTTTTTCCCCTCACAAAAATGTTGCCTAACTTTGGAGTGTTATGTAGCTACCTTCCTTCCTGACAAACTAGCATGATGTCATGGTTGGTACAAATCCATTCCTGAAGTCTTGTACTTTCATATGATACTAGAAACTTCACTCTGGCTTTAAAACTGAGCCTGCTGCAGCCTCTGAAAGTAAATGTTTTCCCAAATATCACAATATTTCTGAAAATATCCAGCTAGTTCTCAGGGTTAATGTTTATGTAAAAACTGTTGTGTGTAAAAAAAGAAAAAAAAAAGGCAATTCTCTGGCGGACCATCAGGCGGAACGACTGAATGTTTGGGAACCAATGCTCTAAGACCTTCCTATTCTTTCCCCTAGCCCCACCCCCTTCCCCCACCACAGCCCTTCGCACCACCCACCAGAGTCCCATATCCACTCCCTCTACCCACTCCTCGAACCCTGAGTCTCTACGTCCTTCCTATCCGTAGCTATGGCCCATTTTCCCTTACTGATCACGCCGCCCTCCCACATCCCCCTCGCCCTTCCCCCAACCCTCCCCTCGAATCCCGACTCTCTACGACCTCCATATCTCTAGCTAAAGCCCCATTCCCTGGCCCCACCCCCATTCTTTGACCCCCACACCCCCCTAGCCACCCCTCAAACCCTGACCCTCTATGACCTTCCTATCCCTAGCTATGGCCTTTTCCCTAGCCCCTCCCCTTTCCCTCACCACACCCCTTCCCACCACCCCCACCGCTCGAACCCCCGACTCTCTACAACCTTCCAAGCCCTATAGCAACCAAGCCCCCAGGAATAGCGCTGGGCTGTGAATTGCGCATTGATCTCACACAGCGCCTCAAAGCCTATGCTCAAAGCACCATGGAAACCACTGTAAACAGCGCACTGCGCCTGCGTATCAGTAGTCGAGGATAAAAGTTTTGAAAGACAACAAAGAGTTTAAATTAGTTGCCTAATAAATAGGCTATATAACCAAACTATCATGGAAGTAGCCTATTAGCCAATGATAGCCTACATGTTCATTTATACATGATGAAGAGACCATTTGTTATACAGCTGAACGAGGTAATATCCAGCACTATGTGCCCCATACATGCAAAAAAGTACATTATTATGGTCACTTACTCGATGGATAACTGTGCATTAGGTCCAGCCGGCATGGGGCGTTTTTTCCAGTTGATTTTGGGGATATGGAAAAAGGTTTCCACAACCGCAGGATTAGACAGAGCTGAAAAATCTTCATTGATTGTGACACATTCTCTTTGTTCACTGTCCTCTTCGCCAGATAAATCTAGTCTTTCCATCAAGTGTACTGGCTCGGGGAACGGTCCGGCCCCCGGTCCCTTAGGTTTCTGACAATGTGGCCCCCTGAACAATTTAGTTGAATAGCCCTGCTGTAAAACCCAGTCGCACTCATATTCTGGTTTATTTCAAGAAAAACATTTTGGCTAGTTGAAATTAATTGGCTCGTAACTTTAAAATCTAGCAGCCATATTGGCTGGTGATAAAAAAAAGTTGAATCTCAAACCCTGCAGTGAGAGCAGGTGGTGACATAGGAGTGAGTGAGAAAAGGAGCAAATATATGATTGTTAAGACTGAATACTGACATCACAACCGTCTAATCCTAATGTTAATTTAAAATGAGATATTCCTACAGTATATGAATCTGGCTTCAAACGACCAAAATCTTTATATGATGATAATAATAATAATCAATGATGGTGGTTCACAGACGTGTGTGTGTGTGTGTGTGTGTGTGGGTGTGTGTGTGTGAAGGGGGGGGGGGCCCGACATGCCCCCCGGCTCCCCCAAGTTCAGATGCGTTCCGCTATCCCTGAGTGCCACTCAGTACAACAGAAACACTCTATTTCTGTCGGCATCGGCTGGCATGCTCCACATCCACATGGTCTACCTCAACCGAGGCTAGGGGTGACGGGTGACTCGCCCGGCTGGCTTCCCATAGACCCCTTGAGTGAAATCCCAAGTATATCGTTTACAAGAACATAAGCACCTTAGGTAGCTGGCGGCACCACTTTGTAATGTTGATTATATTGTTTTGTTTTGTTTTGTTTTTTCTTTCTTTCCTCTGTGTCTGAGCCTGTTTGTCTGTTTTGTCTTGTTTGTGTTCTATAAAAATTTAAAATATGAAAATAAAATATATAAAAAAAAAAAGTCGCATTCCAGGAATATTATTTAATGCAATGGCGATATTGGCGCGCGCCTCGCCACCTCACAGAGAGCCTGGTTGTCAGGAGTTGCCCCTCGGAGATTCTAGGCCGACGTGCTGCACTCTCCGCTCGGCAACACGAAGGCAGCTGGCTGCCTGCGGCTCGCTGAGCTCCACTCAGCCACTAACCTCGCGTCAGTCAGCAGGCTCTTCCTGAGGGGAGCGGCACAACACACTGAATCCCCCTCGATTTGGAGGCGGAACACGCCAGGATTGGCCAAAGCCCAATCCAGTCCCCAGAATTGTCAAATAAAATCATCAACATGATACTATGACCCGCCTCTCAACTTGTCATCATGTTTGTTTTGTCAGACAAATTATGTTTTCAGTCTGAAACGGACTCAGACGCACGTGACTAGGGGTCGACCGATTATCGGTTTGGCCGATTATTATGGCCGATATTCAACATTTTGCCGATTATCTGTATCGGCATTTTCATTGGCTGTTTGCCGATATAATAATTTAATAAAAAAATGCGCTAATTTGCAGCTGCTGCGACTGGAAGGAGCCTCTCCTACAGTACTGTAGTTCCCTCTGTGTGATCTGGAGCAATGTCCCTCCCACAGCGCTATCTGATTGGTTACACATCGAGCAATAGCCTATCAGAGAGCTGCTCAGATGAAATCTGACACCTCAGTGCTCCAGCCTGCACAGAGGCAGGCCGTGGCCGTCTGAGCTGTGCTGCCTCTGTGGAGCGGACTTGACTAGTTGGCTGTTGCGACTGTGTGACAGTCACAGTGTTAAGGTAAAGCTGCAGATATTGCCATGCCGAAGTTGTACTAAAGTTAATATACATAATAATTACCTACGCTGACATTTCAAAAACACCACGATCTTATGAGCGATTCGTATGAAGCGCAGCCTCGCACAGTGCAAAGTGTGTGGAGATAGGTCTGTCTATAAGTGAGAGAGATGAAGCAGTATCATTGAAAATGCGCACATGCACTTTGTTGCAGTGATAACGATAAGATAACAAAGATTATTTGTGTACTGATAGCATATATCTTTGAGTAACGTTGGTGCCTGCTGTGCAAGTGCAACTCAAACTTATCACCGTCCACCGCTGTTGAAGAGGGCAAAATAGCCTAGTAACCTCACAAAGCAGTGTATGGGGCACTAGTTTTTAATTCCATAGTAGCGTGCGTGTCCACGGTGTAGCGTCGCTCTTTTTGAATCAAATGGCCATGGTTGTCAGTAGCGAAGCTGTTTTATTGATCCAGTCGCGCTGCGTGTCCGAAAAATACATTGGCAGGCAGGCATGTCTGGGCAATAGAGCTGCCGAAAATAATCGATTCAGAGATGCATCGCGATGCTTAATAGGACGATTCTGAATCGATTAACAAATATCAAAAATCGATTATTTAAAAAAAAAAAAAAAAAAAAAAAAAATTTTTTTTTTTTAATAATCAAATAAAATAGAATGTAAGTACATGCAGTTGTTTATTTTAATTATGGATCATAATACAATGCAATTCCAAATGCACTTTTATTTTAAAAGTAGCCACACAGTGAGAAAAAAGAAAGTGAGAAAAAATAAATCATGTATTGCGGAAAAAGTGATGCATCGATTTAAGATGCATCGCGATGCATCGGAGATGCATCGAGATGCATCGTATAATCGAATCGAATCGAATCGTAGACTTGTATAATCGAATCGTATCGAATCGTGAGATCAGTGAAGATGCACAGCTCTACTGGGCAAGCTGCAGCGGACTTTTTTTCTGCTCTCTCTGACTCTCTCTCTGCTTGGAACAAGGAACCGAATAAACTAGGACGAGACATTTCGTCAGCGGACTCTAGAATGAAACAAGGAACCGAATAAACGAGGATGAGACATTACATCAGCGGATGCACGGATGAACGTGTTTGTTTCAGTATTCTCCTTTGAGAGCCTGGGGGTGAGGTTAGTGTCAGGTGTAAGCGGAGGGAAACCCTCTATTCTTTTGTTACTGTAGTGAGTCGGTGTTAGTTTGTTAAAAGTATAAGTCCACAGCTTTATCTTGATAATGTGCCCAAGTCTCCACTAGATTGAACACACACACACACACACACACACACACACACACACACACACACACACACACACACACACACACACACACACACACACACACACACACACACACACACACACACACTTTGATTCATATCAATATTAATAGAGTGAATATTTTCAAATAATATTGTAGTTGGATAAACTGAAGAAAATGAATTTCAACAACGGGTCGTGTTATTCTAAATTTTGACACCAAGATTTAAATTTTTACTGCAAACATATATCGGTTCCAAAATATCGGTTATCGGTGTCTTTCATTGCCGATAATCGATATCGATATCGGCCCTGAAAAACCCATATCGGTCGATCCCTACACGTGACGAATGGGTTCAGCTTGACTTTAACAACATTATAATGATCCAAAGTGGGTTGATAATCGGTAAAGCCATCCTTTAAGCATCGTAATGGACAATGTCATAGTTGTTAGTGGGGGGACTCCGGTGTGCGTTCTCGGGGAACAAGTACTGTGTGCGGCTTGAATTTCATACAGTGGACAGGCTGCTGCAGCAGGCTTCTCTCATAACGGAGCTACTTCATAGAAACAAACATGTCCTCACATTCGGTGGAAAATAGGAAAGAATGTGTTGTTTCTTCTTTAGCGACATTTATTTTTCAACCTCTCAGCAACCTCTCCGCGAGGCTCAGAGTAAACTGTGTTTCCTTTGAAGGTTTGTTTGTCACCCGGCGCACCCTGGTAGTGTGGATTATAAGGTCAAATGTATCCATAGCGCATATATTATATATACTCTATGTTATTAAGTAACGCGTTACAGTAACTAAGTTACTTTTTGCGGTAATGAGTACTGTAACGAATTACTTCATCAGTAACGTAACATACTTACAATTATTGCGGTTTAAACAGGCTCGTTACTCGTTACTTCACTTTTTTTAAGTCGAACTGCACCAACATTTGTGCGTGAGCCCCTTAATCACTGAGTATTTCCAGGTAAAATGATTGTGCGGGACCTACAGCAGCGAGGGTAGAGAGGAAAACGCCTGGAGTCTGACGGCGGTCTGATGAGGAAGTAATCGCGCGGCACTTCTATACTTTCTAATGTTACTGGACCAAATTCTGATAGTGAAATGGGTCATTTTGCGCGAGCTGTGTTGTGTACGGTAGCGGTGTTCACTTCACACTGCTCGGGCAGCTCGGCGAGTCAGCAGCATGGAGCCCTCTCCTCCTCGCTCCTCTCCCAGTGCCCTGCGGCTCCAGGCAAGCACTCGTCTCTCACTCACAGATTCCCCTCGCGTTGGAGGGTGTTCACGGTGTGTTTCGCGTTGTTTGGTCATGAAATGGAAAAAAAATGCCTGCAAGTCTGGTGCCTTTTGGAGATGAACTGCTATTAACTCATTGAGTGCCAATGATGACTTTAGTCGTCAATTGCTTTAGTAACGTTGAGTGCCAATGACGACTAAAGTCGTCAATTGCGTTTTTTGACGGTGGGACGTGGATCAAAGCCAGATCTATCTCCTGTAAAATTTTGGGGCATGTTGAATGTGTATAACCTATTTTACCGACCCATTAGGTGGCGACAGTGCTCTCCAGATTAGAGAAAGGCCAAGAGAAAAGAGAGAAGAAGTCATGAGGAAACGGAAATCGCATCAATATGCATGAAGCATAACGTTAGCTGTGCCTGTGAACAGCAGTCCATCTGCTGCCACAATTGAGCCCCTCCGTCTGCGATAGCCCCTCCATATGATTTAGTTGCCGACACCAGCGTCTTTCTGAAAAGTTACATTATTCTCAGCTGGGAGCCGGCGACAGGCTGTGAAAAAGCGGGGGGATGCAGCGCACTTTTCAGTGCAGACGGAGCAAAAGCAGAGCGAGAGCAAACGCAGCAGAGCCTCAGAGACACTCCCACGGAGGAGGAGGAGGGGGGTGGGGCACGCAGGGCAGCAGAAAGCCCAGAAAGCCCAGAATCAGACGCAGCTTCATCCCAGCTCACAACCGAACCCCAGAAACGAGCGAGCCCGATCCAGACTGCCGCGACGAGCGGCCGCCATCCAGGCAGCAGAGACTCGCCTGACACAAGCAGCACTCAGAGCGAGCAGAGCCACCAGAGACACACCCACGGAGGAGGAGTTTGCAGTAGAGGGTGGTGGGGGTGCTGTTATATTGAAGGAAATTACTGTTCAGATGTTTCAGGTCAGAAAATATTAGCTTCAGAGTCAATGATTTGCTTGAAATGCTATATTTCACAAAAGGCTCAATATCTCAGCTTCTAGATGGAAACGCCAATTTTTTCTGTTTTTGACCTATCTTCTCCGGCTGATAACTAAAGAACGGAAAATGATATCAATAAACTTTTTTTTGCTGCTGATACAATAGAGTCTCATCGTTCTTTGTGCGTGTTCGGTGTTTACATAGTAATATCACACAATATTCTGTGGGCCTCGAGAAATCACTGAAAACGCTCTGAAACTCTGGCACTGGGAGCGTCCGTTCTCCAAAAGTGGCTGGCACTCAATGAGTTAAAGGCAGCCGCGATGAGCAGCTGCTTTGGGGCTCTGCTCTGTCCCTATCAGTAGTAGGGATGTTCATCAGTTATCGAAAATCGATAATTGATCGTTAAGGAATGGAATCGATCATGTGGAATTCTTATCGATTTTGTTATTATTAAAAAAAAAAAAAAAAAAAAAATTGGACTAGGTTTGGGTGGAATTCGTTCCTCCTCGCCCCACTCCATTGCACAGTCAACTAACGTGAGGTGGAGCTTCATATAGTCTCTAGTTTTCTGGCTGGGCACGGGCCTTTGTGCCAACAAAACTGTTTTAAACATGGGGAATTCACACCGGCATGCACCGGGGACAGCAGTGTTGGAGAGGAGACACATTGAAATAAAGAGTTCATTGAGGAGAACACGCTGTCTTTCGTATTTTCTGCCATAGGCATTCATTTTGTAAAAAAAAAATTATATATATATATATATATATATATATATATATATATATATATTAAAAAAATATTATTATTAATATGATCGATAATCGATAATTGATCGTTAATTTTCCCCGATTATGGAAATTTTTCAAAATGAACATCCCTAATCAATAGTCCCTATCTGCAGCGCTGGGCTCTGCTGCTCACTGTCAGTGACTGATACAGTTGTTAATTATACACTGCCAAAAGTGTACTGGCTACTTTTTGAAGGCTTGTTTTGAAGGCAACAATAAATATGCCTCAATGCCTAAGTGTTGTGTTTTCTTGTTCCACTACTTTTCATTGTAGTGGCAAATTTGACAGTTGTCTTGTCCCACACTGTGCTACAGCAACCCCAAAATAATGTGTGCGCATTAATAAGAGAATTGAGAGTTTAAAAAAAAAGTAACTCAAAAGTAACTTTCCTATCTGGAAAGTAACGAGTAACTTAAAGTAACTAAGTTACTTTTCAGAGCAGTAAGTAACTAAGTTACTAATTTAAAGTAACTTGCCCAACACTGATTATATATACATTCCATCCCTATGCTGTTTGAACTGAGCCTAATCAAGGTTACAGCTGTGAAGCGGAGTGACATACACACAGTGATGGTATAATGAAATATCGGCACAACTGGATTGCCTCTTGTCCAATCAAATTGCTCGGCGGGAACTAACTGTTGTGGCCATGTCTATTGCGGGCTCTCTCTCTGGTGTCACACCTAAAGCCCGCCCCCAGCTGCCTCATAGGATGCTGATTGGTGTGAAACCACCGGTGGTTCAGATTCAAACCAATAGATTGGAGCGTGGCAAGATTTCTTTGTTGTGGGAGCGGGTCGTCCACTAATCAGAAGGTCGGTGGTTCGATCCCCGGCTCCTCCAGGCCGCATGTCCAAGTGTCCTTGGGCAAAACGCTGAACCCCAAATTGCTCCTGATGGCTGTGCCACCCCCAATCTAGCTGCCTCACAAGATGACATGACCCAGTAGTTGAGAAACACTGTGTTACAGTATGCAGGGGGAGGCTTTCTTACCTGGCATATGACCGGCATGTGATTGGCTTAGCAGGATTGTCTTGTTGCTTGGCGGAGTAGTGAGTGAGCCACTTGGTGTAGTCTGATAGGCCCTGAGAGGTCAAGAGGAAACCAGTTGCCCTTTATTTATTTATGCACAATACCAAGTTTGGAATACAGAAAAACAAACACACTTAGCCAGCAAACTCATTAGTATCACCTCACCACCCCCAAGCTATCTGACTGTGTCATCCCACAAAGCACACACCATCATAAATGACCCAGACCAGCCACTCTATCAACACTTCACTCTCCTTCCTTCTGGCTGTAGGAAGAGACAAGACAACCTATGTGTAAGAAGTTTGAAGTTTTGACAAAAGCTTTGTCCCAACAGCCATACAAACCCTACATATGTAACATGCACTGTAGTTACTGTGTGGTGTGCTGTGTCAACATACGTCTCTGTTTTAAGCTACTGTTACCTATGTTTATGTGTTTCTGTACAGTGTACATTGTATCCGGTACTTTGTAAAACCCTATACATTTTATGTCCTACTACATGTTTGTATTATGTACGCAACTTCTGTGAAAAAGAATTTCCTCTCTGAGGACAAATAAAGCTGTCTACTGTCTAGACAGATATGTCAGTATGCAAATATATTCAGCCCATATTGGCCTTTTATACCACTAGCAATCTCGCGCGCGTAGGCCCGCCCGCTGCGCGGCCTCGCCCACTGCGCATCGGGCTCTTTACACCCCTTGAAAGTTTCAGCACGATTGCATGTAAAACGGCATAGCTGTGGCCGGCAAACAAAAATGTAAACAAACATTGCCCACATACTCAATTGTATATATAGGTAGATAGATGGTCTGGGTGGTTGGCAGGTGTGCATTAAAATCACATCATCACATGCCTAATCACATGTTGTAAATTCATCCGCTACGTGAATGAGATAAGTTCACTGTGTCAGCAAACGAGTACAAAGTGCAAGATGACAAATGGAGGAGGTAACGTTACAAACCACTTGTCCAATGAGCTGGAAGCCAGTAGGCAGCTTCATCCCAAACACATGAAGCTGCTTCTCATTGATGAGCCACTCCTGCAGAGGAACACATGTAACATTTGTCAGAATTCGAGGGGTAACGATTAATCAACTCATATTCCTACATATTGTATCGTATCGCTCTAAACGTGCCAGTATCGTATCATTCTAAACGTGCCAGTATTGTATCTCTCTAAATGAGTCAATATCGTATCGCTCTAAATGAGTCAATATCGTATCGCTCTAAATGAGCCAGTATCGTATCGCTCTAAATGAGCCAGTATCGTATCGCAACCACGTGTCATGATGTGCATCGTTACACCTCTAGTGATAATGCATTGGCATCATTTGGGTATGGCATGAAGGCATGGAGCTGCCATAACTAGCCTCATTAGATCTTTGGAGTTTGGATTACTTTTAGCTACATTGTTTTTTCATCAAGGCAATGTCCAGAAGATATGGGTTCATGAGTGTCTGCAAATGCAGATAGATAGGCTACAGTAGGAGCATGCATGCATGTTGTCCGTTTCAATAACGAAAGCGGCCTTACTGAGAACGGCGTGCCGACCAATTAAATATTCTTGCTGCGAAATCGGCCTCTTAAAGTCATGGCTCAGATCAAATCAAAACTGCGACCATATTTAAACCCTTTTGTTTCATGTGTTGTTTTTGTATATACCAGAACTGAAGGTCTGTATGTGCCCACTTGACTTGAACTGCACATCGTGAATATGTATGTCCCCTTTCCTTCCTACCTTATGTGTATGTATGTGCCCAGTTAAATTGTACCCCTGTCAGTTATGTATGCCCCATGTATTGCACTAATTTTTCTATTTCTTCCTTTTAAACTTTTTGTACCTCACCTGTCGAGGGACTACGGATGGAAATTAGCTAAGGCTATAATCCGGCACATTTACATGCAAATGTTCATTAATGTTGCACTGTCCCTGAAATAAATAAATAAAAAATAAATAAACAAACAAACAGAACTTACTCCCTTTTATATGATGATTGTATTTCATTCATTTATTTCTTAAAAATTAGTCTAAATAGGGGGGGGTTAATTTTCTGACTAAGTCCTAGCTACTTGGTCTGTATCTCAGTTCCTGACATTTTGATCAAGTTTTCCCAAGGTAACGTTAATGTTTAGCCATTAAAGATACAAGTTGATGTCATAACTTAGGCCAGTGGTCATAACGTTACCAGTTACATCATCTCTTCATTACATCTCTCTTGTATGGAGAGACCGTCACGCCACACTCCATTCAAAAATGTAAATAATGTTGCTTTGCTTATTGCTACACATTATTTTACTTGGTATACCAGCAGTATGCCATACGCTGGGACACAAGACAGGTTGTTGGGTAACGTTGTTTGGCTACCTCGCCTTATCGAACTTAACGTTAGCTCACCTTTGAACTTTTAGCACAACGAGCCAGGCAATTATTTATGTACACGAGAAGAAACTAAGTTCACCGATTTAAATAACATAATGTTACCTGTCAGGTTTCTTGTCAAATTGTAACAGTTATTAGCCCTTTTCCACCGGATACATCATGGCCTCTACAGAAGGCAGCCATGTTGTTGTTAAAGGACCTCTGAATGGTTGTCTGGTGACTTGCCTGAATGTAATAATTGATTAGGAAGGGACCCACCCACGCCCCCCCCCCCCCCCCCCCCCAGATTCGTCCACTCTAGCTGACATTGACGCTGACCAATCACGTGGCGGTACTTGGGACTTTCCGAAAGTGTCTCTGAGAGTCTCTCCAGTCTACTCTGCATCTCCATTGAGCTGGCTGTGAGAAACACTGCACTGCTGGAAAGAGAACAGACTCCATCATCACCGACTCGTCGACACAGACCAACAACACGTTCTGTTGCGTACATCGACTTTTCTTCAAGGTACAGTCATGTAGTTTGAGTTTTTATCTCCCGTGCAAAGTTTTAAACCGCCGATGTTCTGCTACACAAATTTAAAGTTAGCACCTGCCGTTTGCACAAGCTAACTAAACACTAACTGCTAAACTACGGTAGTTCGTTTGACACAAACAGAAATAGCTAAATCAATGCACACGTTGGACGTAATGTGTGTGTCTGTGTGAATTGTGTCGTGTAACAACGTTATTACAATCGGGGGGGGGGGGACATTAACTATCAACTAGATGGTCTACATTTCCTAACGAAAATGTAATTGTGCTTGCTGTCCTCGCCATGCACCGCCTGGCTTCCAAAATCCCTGCCCATGGACCTAGGGGGACTAAGTAGTTATGGGGGTGCCTATGTGAGTAAAAGGACTTTGGAGTAGAAGTACTTGGTAGGTGGGGAAGTCAGACTGGTTGTAGCCTACTAGAGAGACACAAAAGGCTAGCCCAATCTCTGCAATCTAAAACTACATTACCTGCAAACTACAGCATCAATAATTACCATGTATTGTAAATGTCTCCAACTGTCTCAAGGAAAATAGGACATGATAACCTCCAGAGAAGTAGTATTCCTTGTAGTGTCATTCATGTTTATGGTTGCGACAACAACTGTTTACAAAACTAGCAGGCTTACCAGAGCTGCAAACACACAAGTGAAAAGCTATCAATGGCTGCATCTAATCAGCCAGTAACTAATGTAGGCTATGTTCCATTATGTTAGTGTAAGAAGTCAAATGTACTGATAATAGTCCCTGGTCACCAAAGTAATGTTACCCTTTTAGTTTTGTTACAGAGTTGCTGATCGGTTGTCATGTGTCCAGTCAGCCAGAGAAGCTGCTTGGGTAGCATGCTAACTAACGCCTAACGCAGTGGTTCTCAACTGGTGTAGCCTCAGGACCCACTATTTTCCTTGTCATGAAGTCGCGACCCAAATTTCAGATTTTTTTTTAAACCACTCAAATTTATTGCACAAAAAATAGCGCATTTATTTAATACACAATGCCTTCATGCACTGTCAAATGAACAAAAAAGTGCAACAGAAGTGCAACTACGGCTAAAAACCAATTGAAATAAGGCAGACTTGAATTACAGGCCTATATGTTTTTAAATTTAAACAAGTCAAACTGGTCATGGTCAGAAAGTCTTATTTGAACTGTATGAAATATGAAATAAAAGGCAGACTTTTCTTGAATCACAGGCAGGCTATATTCTTTTTAGTTAAACTGGTCATAACTTTTAATTAAACTGGGGCCATGCTAATCCAGTTTCAATCATCTGAATTGAACTAAAATTAAATATGAAATGAAAAGGCAGACTTCTCTTGAATTACAGGCAGAGCATATGCTTCAGCTTGTTAAACAAGTGAAACTGGTCAGGCTAATCCAGTTTCAATAATCTGAATAAAAAAAAAAAAAAAAAAAAAAGTACTGTACTGTAAAAGTCCGCGACCCAATCAAAACGGCCCCGCGACGCTACCCACCAGTTGAGAAACGCTGGCCTAACGCTAGCATTAGCTCAATTAGCTTGTTGCAACTAGTCCCAAACATTGATGAACAGTGTGTCCTAACGCCAGGGGGACAAGGTGTTTGTTTTGGCTGGCTGAGGTTAGCCTATAAGGCACAGTTGTTGTGGCTAACAGCCTCCATTCACACTAGGCTATTCACACTAGGCTATCTCTTCCATTATGTTTTCAAACCCAGCTGGCTGTATAAAATGAACAACCACAAAGTGGTGACACTTACCCATGGGTTCAGTTCATTTTGTTCATTCATTGTTTTCTGGACATGTTACCATGCTACATTAACACAGCAGGTAACAGAACAGACAGGCCTCCCATGGTTGGCGACAAGTGTATATCATTGTCTCTACCCAAGATGCAACACTGCTCTACCCAACATGCAACGCTGCTGCTCAGAGTTGCTCTTAAGCTCTATTTATCTGGTCAAATCTCACCGGATTCCTGTTTCCAGTACACTTTTAGCATTTGGTTTTTAACAGAGAAGAGTTGGAGTTGCTGAAAACATACAGTATGCAAATGAGAGGGAGACCATGAGTGATATACCCACTGAGATACAAGCATAGGTGTGTCTGTTGTCTGTATAATAGCGTGCGTGCGACAAGTGTCAAGTGTCATACAAGAAGGAAGGCTGGCCATAATGAGAATGAATCCGCACTTCCTGCCGCCCTTCAAAATAAAACCATTTAGAAGGGACAGGCACTGAATGCTGCTATAGCGCCCCCTAAAGGCTAAATGACAAAATACTTCTGATATAGGCTCAGAGTACATCCCTCCACACCTGTACCAAGTTTGGTTAGCATCGGACGATCTTTGTGAAATAGGCCCCACCCACAGAAAGTTGGAAGTGGATTATATCGCAACGGTGCGTTTTTTTTTAAAACTTCCAAAGCAGTGTTGTGCAGGACAGTCCCCACATGATGTGTGCGTTGGTTTGGTGAAGATTGGACAAAGTTTCAAGGAGAAATGGCAAAAAAACTGTTTTGGACAAAATGCAAAATGGCGGAAAATCTAGTCAGATGGAAATGGGCGTGGCCTAGTTGAGTAGATGCGGGAGGACCCAAGGAATCCAGGGAAAAAATAATTTTGATGATAGACCCTACGGTTCAAAAGTTATCAAGCAAAAGGTAAGGAGGGCTGTTATAGCGCCACCATATGGTCAATTGGTGCAATTTTTTCGGGGATAGTAAAAGACCCCTCAGTGCACCTCCCTACCAAGTTTCGTAGCTCTAGCTGTTATGGTTTCTGAATTACAGCTAATTTACTGCAAGATTTTGCAAGATTTTTCCAAACCCCATGCAAGTCAATGGGGAAAAAAATGGCGCTTAATGGCGAATTGCGGCCAAACCGCTTTCACAAACCCTTAACAAAGTCATAGCATACATGTCCTCAATAAGCCGGTCATTTTGAGGTCTGGCATGTCTATGTGGTGCAAAAATTGGGGGAGTTATTAGTCGGACAAAAAGTGGATAGCAACTATAATAATAACTAGATGGTCTACATTTCCTAACGAAAATGTAATTGTGCTTGCTGTCCTCGCCATGCACCGCCTGGCTTCCAAAATCCCTGCCCATGGACCTAGGGGGACTAAGTAGTTATGGGGGTGCCTATGTGAGTAAAAGGACTTTGGAGTAGAAGTACTTGGTAGGTGGGGAAGTCAGACTGGTTGTAGCCTACTAGAGAGACACAAAAGGCTAGCCCAATCTCTGCAATCTAAAACTACATTACCTGCAAACTACAGCATCAATAATTACCATGTATTGTAAATGTCTCCAACTGTCTCAAGGAAAATAGGACATGATAACCTCCAGAGAAGTAGTATTCCTTGTAGTGTCATTCATGTTTATGGTTGCGACAACAACTGTTTACAAAACTAGCAGGCTTACCAGAGCTGCAAACACACAAGTGAAAAGCTATCAATGGCTGCATCTAATCAGCCAGTAACTAATGTAGGCTATGTTCCATTATGTTAGTGTAAGAAGTCAAATGTACTGATAATAGTCCCTGGTCACCAAAGTAATGTTACCCTTTTAGTTTTGTTACAGAGTTGCTGATCGGTTGTCATGTGTCCAGTCAGCCAGAGAAGCTGCTTGGGTAGCATGCTAACTAACGCCTAACGCAGTGGTTCTCAACTGGTGTAGCCTCAGGACCCACTATTTTCCTTGTCATGAAGTCGCGACCCAAATTTCAGATTTTTTTTTAAACCACTCAAATTTATTGCACAAAAAATAGCGCATTTATTTAATACACAATGCCTTCATGCACTGTCAAATGAACAAAAAAGTGCAACAGAAGTGCAACTACGGCTAAAAACCAATTGAAATAAGGCAGACTTGAATTACAGGCCTATATGTTTTTAAATTTAAACAAGTCAAACTGGTCATGGTCAGAAAGTCTTATTTGAACTGTATGAAATATGAAATAAAAGGCAGACTTTTCTTGAATCACAGGCAGGCTATATTCTTTTTAGTTAAACTGGTCATAACTTTTAATTAAACTGGGGCCATGCTAATCCAGTTTCAATCATCTGAATTGAACTAAAATTAAATATGAAATGAAAAGGCAGACTTCTCTTGAATTACAGGCAGAGCATATGCTTCAGCTTGTTAAACAAGTGAAACTGGTCAGGCTAATCCAGTTTCAATAATCTGAATAAAAAAAAAAAAAAAAAAAAAAGTACTGTACTGTAAAAGTCCGCGACCCAATCAAAACGGCCCCGCGACGCTACCCACCAGTTGAGAAACGCTGGCCTAACGCTAGCATTAGCTCAATTAGCTTGTTGCAACTAGTCCCAAACATTGATGAACAGTGTGTCCTAACGCCAGGGGGACAAGGTGTTTGTTTTGGCTGGCTGAGGTTAGCCTATAAGGCACAGTTGTTGTGGCTAACAGCCTCCATTCACACTAGGCTATTCACACTAGGCTATCTCTTCCATTATGTTTTCAAACCCAGCTGGCTGTATAAAATGAACAACCACAAAGTGGTGACACTTACCCATGGGTTCAGTTCATTTTGTTCATTCATTGTTTTCTGGACATGTTACCATGCTACATTAACACAGCAGGTAACAGAACAGACAGGCCTCCCATGGTTGGCGACAAGTGTATATCATTGTCTCTACCCAAGATGCAACACTGCTCTACCCAACATGCAACGCTGCTGCTCAGAGTTGCTCTTAAGCTCTATTTATCTGGTCAAATCTCACCGGATTCCTGTTTCCAGTACACTTTTAGCATTTGGTTTTTAACAGAGAAGAGTTGGAGTTGCTGAAAACATACAGTATGCAAATGAGAGGGAGACCATGAGTGATATACCCACTGAGATACAAGCATAGGTGTGTCTGTTGTCTGTATAATAGCGTGCGTGCGACAAGTGTCAAGTGTCATACAAGAAGGAAGGCTGGCCATAATGAGAATGAATCCGCACTTCCTGCCGCCCTTCAAAATAAAACCATTTAGAAGGGACAGGCACTGAATGCTGCTATAGCGCCCCCTAAAGGCTAAATGACAAAATACTTCTGATATAGGCTCAGAGTACATCCCTCCACACCTGTACCAAGTTTGGTTAGCATCGGACGATCTTTGTGAAATAGGCCCCACCCACAGAAAGTTGGAAGTGGATTATATCGCAACGGTGCGTTTTTTTTTAAAACTTCCAAAGCAGTGTTGTGCAGGACAGTCCCCACATGATGTGTGCGTTGGTTTGGTGAAGATTGGACAAAGTTTCAAGGAGAAATGGCAAAAAAACTGTTTTGGACAAAATGCAAAATGGCGGAAAATCTAGTCAGATGGAAATGGGCGTGGCCTAGTTGAGTAGATGCGGGAGGACCCAAGGAATCCAGGGAAAAAATAATTTTGATGATAGACCCTACGGTTCAAAAGTTATCAAGCAAAAGGTAAGGAGGGCTGTTATAGCGCCACCATATGGTCAATTGGTGCAATTTTTTCGGGGATAGTAAAAGACCCCTCAGTGCACCTCCCTACCAAGTTTCGTAGCTCTAGCTGTTATGGTTTCTGAATTACAGCTAATTTACTGCAAGATTTTGCAAGATTTTTCCAAACCCCATGCAAGTCAATGGGGAAAAAAATGGCGCTTAATGGCGAATTGCGGCCAAACCGCTTTCACAAACCCTTAACAAAGTCATAGCATACATGTCCTCAATAAGCCGGTCATTTTGAGGTCTGGCATGTCTATGTGGTGCAAAAATTGGGGGAGTTATTAGTCGGACAAAAAGTGGATAGCAACTATAATAATAACTAGATGGTCTACATTTCCTAACGAAAATGTAATTGTGCTTGCTGTCCTCGCCATGCACCGCCTGGCTTCCAAAATCCCTGCCCATGGACCTAGGGGGACTAAGTAGTTATGGGGGTGCCTATGTGAGTAAAAGGACTTTGGAGTAGAAGTACTTGGTAGGTGGGGAAGTCAGACTGGTTGTAGCCTACTAGAGAGACACAAAAGGCTAGCCCAATCTCTGCAATCTAAAACTACATTACCTGCAAACTACAGCATCAATAATTACCATGTATTGTAAATGTCTCCAACTGTCTCAAGGAAAATAGGACATGATAACCTCCAGAGAAGTAGTATTCCTTGTAGTGTCATTCATGTTTATGGTTGCGACAACAACTGTTTACAAAACTAGCAGGCTTACCAGAGCTGCAAACACACAAGTGAAAAGCTATCAATGGCTGCATCTAATCAGCCAGTAACTAATGTAGGCTATGTTCCATTATGTTAGTGTAAGAAGTCAAATGTACTGATAATAGTCCCTGGTCACCAAAGTAATGTTACCCTTTTAGTTTTGTTACAGAGTTGCTGATCGGTTGTCATGTGTCCAGTCAGCCAGAGAAGCTGCTTGGGTAGCATGCTAACTAACGCCTAACGCAGTGGTTCTCAACTGGTGTAGCCTCAGGACCCACTATTTTCCTTGTCATGAAGTCGCGACCCAAATTTCAGATTTTTTTTTAAACCACTCAAATTTATTGCACAAAAAATAGCGCATTTATTTAATACACAATGCCTTCATGCACTGTCAAATGAACAAAAAAGTGCAACAGAAGTGCAACTACGGCTAAAAACCAATTGAAATAAGGCAGACTTGAATTACAGGCCTATATGTTTTTAAATTTAAACAAGTCAAACTGGTCATGGTCAGAAAGTCTTATTTGAACTGTATGAAATATGAAATAAAAGGCAGACTTTTCTTGAATCACAGGCAGGCTATATTCTTTTTAGTTAAACTGGTCATAACTTTTAATTAAACTGGGGCCATGCTAATCCAGTTTCAATCATCTGAATTGAACTAAAATTAAATATGAAATGAAAAGGCAGACTTCTCTTGAATTACAGGCAGAGCATATGCTTCAGCTTGTTAAACAAGTGAAACTGGTCAGGCTAATCCAGTTTCAATAATCTGAATAAAAAAAAAAAAAAAAAAAAAAGTACTGTACTGTAAAAGTCCGCGACCCAATCAAAACGGCCCCGCGACGCTACCCACCAGTTGAGAAACGCTGGCCTAACGCTAGCATTAGCTCAATTAGCTTGTTGCAACTAGTCCCAAACATTGATGAACAGTGTGTCCTAACGCCAGGGGGACAAGGTGTTTGTTTTGGCTGGCTGAGGTTAGCCTATAAGGCACAGTTGTTGTGGCTAACAGCCTCCATTCACACTAGGCTATTCACACTAGGCTATCTCTTCCATTATGTTTTCAAACCCAGCTGGCTGTATAAAATGAACAACCACAAAGTGGTGACACTTACCCATGGGTTCAGTTCATTTTGTTCATTCATTGTTTTCTGGACATGTTACCATGCTACATTAACACAGCAGGTAACAGAACAGACAGGCCTCCCATGGTTGGCGACAAGTGTATATCATTGTCTCTACCCAAGATGCAACACTGCTCTACCCAACATGCAACGCTGCTGCTCAGAGTTGCTCTTAAGCTCTATTTATCTGGTCAAATCTCACCGGATTCCTGTTTCCAGTACACTTTTAGCATTTGGTTTTTAACAGAGAAGAGTTGGAGTTGCTGAAAACATACAGTATGCAAATGAGAGGGAGACCATGAGTGATATACCCACTGAGATACAAGCATAGGTGTGTCTGTTGTCTGTATAATAGCGTGCGTGCGACAAGTGTCAAGTGTCATACAAGAAGGAAGGCTGGCCATAATGAGAATGAATCCGCACTTCCTGCCGCCCTTCAAAATAAAACCATTTAGAAGGGACAGGCACTGAATGCTGCTATAGCGCCCCCTAAAGGCTAAATGACAAAATACTTCTGATATAGGCTCAGAGTACATCCCTCCACACCTGTACCAAGTTTGGTTAGCATCGGACGATCTTTGTGAAATAGGCCCCACCCACAGAAAGTTGGAAGTGGATTATATCGCAACGGTGCGTTTTTTTTTAAAACTTCCAAAGCAGTGTTGTGCAGGACAGTCCCCACATGATGTGTGCGTTGGTTTGGTGAAGATTGGACAAAGTTTCAAGGAGAAATGGCAAAAAAACTGTTTTGGACAAAATGCAAAATGGCGGAAAATCTAGTCAGATGGAAATGGGCGTGGCCTAGTTGAGTAGATGCGGGAGGACCCAAGGAATCCAGGGAAAAAATAATTTTGATGATAGACCCTACGGTTCAAAAGTTATCAAGCAAAAGGTAAGGAGGGCTGTTATAGCGCCACCATATGGTCAATTGGTGCAATTTTTTCGGGGATAGTAAAAGACCCCTCAGTGCACCTCCCTACCAAGTTTCGTAGCTCTAGCTGTTATGGTTTCTGAATTACAGCTAATTTACTGCAAGATTTTGCAAGATTTTTCCAAACCCCATGCAAGTCAATGGGGAAAAAAATGGCGCTTAATGGCGAATTGCGGCCAAACCGCTTTCACAAACCCTTAACAAAGTCATAGCATACATGTCCTCAATAAGCCGGTCATTTTGAGGTCTGGCATGTCTATGTGGTGCAAAAATTGGGGGAGTTATTAGTCGGACAAAAAGTGGATAGCAACTATAATAATAACTAGATGGTCTACATTTCCTAACGAAAATGTAATTGTGCTTGCTGTCCTCGCCATGCACCGCCTGGCTTCCAAAATCCCTGCCCATGGACCTAGGGGGACTAAGTAGTTATGGGGGTGCCTATGTGAGTAAAAGGACTTTGGAGTAGAAGTACTTGGTAGGTGGGGAAGTCAGACTGGTTGTAGCCTACTAGAGAGACACAAAAGGCTAGCCCAATCTCTGCAATCTAAAACTACATTACCTGCAAACTACAGCATCAATAATTACCATGTATTGTAAATGTCTCCAACTGTCTCAAGGAAAATAGGACATGATAACCTCCAGAGAAGTAGTATTCCTTGTAGTGTCATTCATGTTTATGGTTGCGACAACAACTGTTTACAAAACTAGCAGGCTTACCAGAGCTGCAAACACACAAGTGAAAAGCTATCAATGGCTGCATCTAATCAGCCAGTAACTAATGTAGGCTATGTTCCATTATGTTAGTGTAAGAAGTCAAATGTACTGATAATAGTCCCTGGTCACCAAAGTAATGTTACCCTTTTAGTTTTGTTACAGAGTTGCTGATCGGTTGTCATGTGTCCAGTCAGCCAGAGAAGCTGCTTGGGTAGCATGCTAACTAACGCCTAACGCAGTGGTTCTCAACTGGTGTAGCCTCAGGACCCACTATTTTCCTTGTCATGAAGTCGCGACCCAAATTTCAGATTTTTTTTTAAACCACTCAAATTTATTGCACAAAAAATAGCGCATTTATTTAATACACAATGCCTTCATGCACTGTCAAATGAACAAAAAAGTGCAACAGAAGTGCAACTACGGCTAAAAACCAATTGAAATAAGGCAGACTTGAATTACAGGCCTATATGTTTTTAAATTTAAACAAGTCAAACTGGTCATGGTCAGAAAGTCTTATTTGAACTGTATGAAATATGAAATAAAAGGCAGACTTTTCTTGAATCACAGGCAGGCTATATTCTTTTTAGTTAAACTGGTCATAACTTTTAATTAAACTGGGGCCATGCTAATCCAGTTTCAATCATCTGAATTGAACTAAAATTAAATATGAAATGAAAAGGCAGACTTCTCTTGAATTACAGGCAGAGCATATGCTTCAGCTTGTTAAACAAGTGAAACTGGTCAGGCTAATCCAGTTTCAATAATCTGAATAAAAAAAAAAAAAAAAAAAAAAGTACTGTACTGTAAAAGTCCGCGACCCAATCAAAACGGCCCCGCGACGCTACCCACCAGTTGAGAAACGCTGGCCTAACGCTAGCATTAGCTCAATTAGCTTGTTGCAACTAGTCCCAAACATTGATGAACAGTGTGTCCTAACGCCAGGGGGACAAGGTGTTTGTTTTGGCTGGCTGAGGTTAGCCTATAAGGCACAGTTGTTGTGGCTAACAGCCTCCATTCACACTAGGCTATTCACACTAGGCTATCTCTTCCATTATGTTTTCAAACCCAGCTGGCTGTATAAAATGAACAACCACAAAGTGGTGACACTTACCCATGGGTTCAGTTCATTTTGTTCATTCATTGTTTTCTGGACATGTTACCATGCTACATTAACACAGCAGGTAACAGAACAGACAGGCCTCCCATGGTTGGCGACAAGTGTATATCATTGTCTCTACCCAAGATGCAACACTGCTCTACCCAACATGCAACGCTGCTGCTCAGAGTTGCTCTTAAGCTCTATTTATCTGGTCAAATCTCACCGGATTCCTGTTTCCAGTACACTTTTAGCATTTGGTTTTTAACAGAGAAGAGTTGGAGTTGCTGAAAACATACAGTATGCAAATGAGAGGGAGACCATGAGTGATATACCCACTGAGATACAAGCATAGGTGTGTCTGTTGTCTGTATAATAGCGTGCGTGCGACAAGTGTCAAGTGTCATACAAGAAGGAAGGCTGGCCATAATGAGAATGAATCCGCACTTCCTGCCGCCCTTCAAAATAAAACCATTTAGAAGGGACAGGCACTGAATGCTGCTATAGCGCCCCCTAAAGGCTAAATGACAAAATACTTCTGATATAGGCTCAGAGTACATCCCTCCACACCTGTACCAAGTTTGGTTAGCATCGGACGATCTTTGTGAAATAGGCCCCACCCACAGAAAGTTGGAAGTGGATTATATCGCAACGGTGCGTTTTTTTTTAAAACTTCCAAAGCAGTGTTGTGCAGGACAGTCCCCACATGATGTGTGCGTTGGTTTGGTGAAGATTGGACAAAGTTTCAAGGAGAAATGGCAAAAAAACTGTTTTGGACAAAATGCAAAATGGCGGAAAATCTAGTCAGATGGAAATGGGCGTGGCCTAGTTGAGTAGATGCGGGAGGACCCAAGGAATCCAGGGAAAAAATAATTTTGATGATAGACCCTACGGTTCAAAAGTTATCAAGCAAAAGGTAAGGAGGGCTGTTATAGCGCCACCATATGGTCAATTGGTGCAATTTTTTCGGGGATAGTAAAAGACCCCTCAGTGCACCTCCCTACCAAGTTTCGTAGCTCTAGCTGTTATGGTTTCTGAATTACAGCTAATTTACTGCAAGATTTTGCAAGATTTTTCCAAACCCCATGCAAGTCAATGGGGAAAAAAATGGCGCTTAATGGCGAATTGCGGCCAAACCGCTTTCACAAACCCTTAACAAAGTCATAGCATACATGTCCTCAATAAGCCGGTCATTTTGAGGTCTGGCATGTCTATGTGGTGCAAAAATTGGGGGAGTTATTAGTCGGACAAAAAGTGGATAGCAACTATAATAATAACTAGATGGTCTACATTTCCTAACGAAAATGTAATTGTGCTTGCTGTCCTCGCCATGCACCGCCTGGCTTCCAAAATCCCTGCCCATGGACCTAGGGGGACTAAGTAGTTATGGGGGTGCCTATGTGAGTAAAAGGACTTTGGAGTAGAAGTACTTGGTAGGTGGGGAAGTCAGACTGGTTGTAGCCTACTAGAGAGACACAAAAGGCTAGCCCAATCTCTGCAATCTAAAACTACATTACCTGCAAACTACAGCATCAATAATTACCATGTATTGTAAATGTCTCCAACTGTCTCAAGGAAAATAGGACATGATAACCTCCAGAGAAGTAGTATTCCTTGTAGTGTCATTCATGTTTATGGTTGCGACAACAACTGTTTACAAAACTAGCAGGCTTACCAGAGCTGCAAACACACAAGTGAAAAGCTATCAATGGCTGCATCTAATCAGCCAGTAACTAATGTAGGCTATGTTCCATTATGTTAGTGTAAGAAGTCAAATGTACTGATAATAGTCCCTGGTCACCAAAGTAATGTTACCCTTTTAGTTTTGTTACAGAGTTGCTGATCGGTTGTCATGTGTCCAGTCAGCCAGAGAAGCTGCTTGGGTAGCATGCTAACTAACGCCTAACGCAGTGGTTCTCAACTGGTGTAGCCTCAGGACCCACTATTTTCCTTGTCATGAAGTCGCGACCCAAATTTCAGATTTTTTTTTAAACCACTCAAATTTATTGCACAAAAAATAGCGCATTTATTTAATACACAATGCCTTCATGCACTGTCAAATGAACAAAAAAGTGCAACAGAAGTGCAACTACGGCTAAAAACCAATTGAAATAAGGCAGACTTGAATTACAGGCCTATATGTTTTTAAATTTAAACAAGTCAAACTGGTCATGGTCAGAAAGTCTTATTTGAACTGTATGAAATATGAAATAAAAGGCAGACTTTTCTTGAATCACAGGCAGGCTATATTCTTTTTAGTTAAACTGGTCATAACTTTTAATTAAACTGGGGCCATGCTAATCCAGTTTCAATCATCTGAATTGAACTAAAATTAAATATGAAATGAAAAGGCAGACTTCTCTTGAATTACAGGCAGAGCATATGCTTCAGCTTGTTAAACAAGTGAAACTGGTCAGGCTAATCCAGTTTCAATAATCTGAATAAAAAAAAAAAAAAAAAAAAAAGTACTGTACTGTAAAAGTCCGCGACCCAATCAAAACGGCCCCGCGACGCTACCCACCAGTTGAGAAACGCTGGCCTAACGCTAGCATTAGCTCAATTAGCTTGTTGCAACTAGTCCCAAACATTGATGAACAGTGTGTCCTAACGCCAGGGGGACAAGGTGTTTGTTTTGGCTGGCTGAGGTTAGCCTATAAGGCACAGTTGTTGTGGCTAACAGCCTCCATTCACACTAGGCTATTCACACTAGGCTATCTCTTCCATTATGTTTTCAAACCCAGCTGGCTGTATAAAATGAACAACCACAAAGTGGTGACACTTACCCATGGGTTCAGTTCATTTTGTTCATTCATTGTTTTCTGGACATGTTACCATGCTACATTAACACAGCAGGTAACAGAACAGACAGGCCTCCCATGGTTGGCGACAAGTGTATATCATTGTCTCTACCCAAGATGCAACACTGCTCTACCCAACATGCAACGCTGCTGCTCAGAGTTGCTCTTAAGCTCTATTTATCTGGTCAAATCTCACCGGATTCCTGTTTCCAGTACACTTTTAGCATTTGGTTTTTAACAGAGAAGAGTTGGAGTTGCTGAAAACATACAGTATGCAAATGAGAGGGAGACCATGAGTGATATACCCACTGAGATACAAGCATAGGTGTGTCTGTTGTCTGTATAATAGCGTGCGTGCGACAAGTGTCAAGTGTCATACAAGAAGGAAGGCTGGCCATAATGAGAATGAATCCGCACTTCCTGCCGCCCTTCAAAATAAAACCATTTAGAAGGGACAGGCACTGAATGCTGCTATAGCGCCCCCTAAAGGCTAAATGACAAAATACTTCTGATATAGGCTCAGAGTACATCCCTCCACACCTGTACCAAGTTTGGTTAGCATCGGACGATCTTTGTGAAATAGGCCCCACCCACAGAAAGTTGGAAGTGGATTATATCGCAACGGTGCGTTTTTTTTTAAAACTTCCAAAGCAGTGTTGTGCAGGACAGTCCCCACATGATGTGTGCGTTGGTTTGGTGAAGATTGGACAAAGTTTCAAGGAGAAATGGCAAAAAAACTGTTTTGGACAAAATGCAAAATGGCGGAAAATCTAGTCAGATGGAAATGGGCGTGGCCTAGTTGAGTAGATGCGGGAGGACCCAAGGAATCCAGGGAAAAAATAATTTTGATGATAGACCCTACGGTTCAAAAGTTATCAAGCAAAAGGTAAGGAGGGCTGTTATAGCGCCACCATATGGTCAATTGGTGCAATTTTTTCGGGGATAGTAAAAGACCCCTCAGTGCACCTCCCTACCAAGTTTCGTAGCTCTAGCTGTTATGGTTTCTGAATTACAGCTAATTTACTGCAAGATTTTGCAAGATTTTTCCAAACCCCATGCAAGTCAATGGGGAAAAAAATGGCGCTTAATGGCGAATTGCGGCCAAACCGCTTTCACAAACCCTTAACAAAGTCATAGCATACATGTCCTCAATAAGCCGGTCATTTTGAGGTCTGGCATGTCTATGTGGTGCAAAAATTGGGGGAGTTATTAGTCGGACAAAAAGTGGATAGCAACTATAATAATAACTAGATGGTCTACATTTCCTAACGAAAATGTAATTGTGCTTGCTGTCCTCGCCATGCACCGCCTGGCTTCCAAAATCCCTGCCCATGGACCTAGGGGGACTAAGTAGTTATGGGGGTGCCTATGTGAGTAAAAGGACTTTGGAGTAGAAGTACTTGGTAGGTGGGGAAGTCAGACTGGTTGTAGCCTACTAGAGAGACACAAAAGGCTAGCCCAATCTCTGCAATCTAAAACTACATTACCTGCAAACTACAGCATCAATAATTACCATGTATTGTAAATGTCTCCAACTGTCTCAAGGAAAATAGGACATGATAACCTCCAGAGAAGTAGTATTCCTTGTAGTGTCATTCATGTTTATGGTTGCGACAACAACTGTTTACAAAACTAGCAGGCTTACCAGAGCTGCAAACACACAAGTGAAAAGCTATCAATGGCTGCATCTAATCAGCCAGTAACTAATGTAGGCTATGTTCCATTATGTTAGTGTAAGAAGTCAAATGTACTGATAATAGTCCCTGGTCACCAAAGTAATGTTACCCTTTTAGTTTTGTTACAGAGTTGCTGATCGGTTGTCATGTGTCCAGTCAGCCAGAGAAGCTGCTTGGGTAGCATGCTAACTAACGCCTAACGCAGTGGTTCTCAACTGGTGTAGCCTCAGGACCCACTATTTTCCTTGTCATGAAGTCGCGACCCAAATTTCAGATTTTTTTTTAAACCACTCAAATTTATTGCACAAAAAATAGCGCATTTATTTAATACACAATGCCTTCATGCACTGTCAAATGAACAAAAAAGTGCAACAGAAGTGCAACTACGGCTAAAAACCAATTGAAATAAGGCAGACTTGAATTACAGGCCTATATGTTTTTAAATTTAAACAAGTCAAACTGGTCATGGTCAGAAAGTCTTATTTGAACTGTATGAAATATGAAATAAAAGGCAGACTTTTCTTGAATCACAGGCAGGCTATATTCTTTTTAGTTAAACTGGTCATAACTTTTAATTAAACTGGGGCCATGCTAATCCAGTTTCAATCATCTGAATTGAACTAAAATTAAATATGAAATGAAAAGGCAGACTTCTCTTGAATTACAGGCAGAGCATATGCTTCAGCTTGTTAAACAAGTGAAACTGGTCAGGCTAATCCAGTTTCAATAATCTGAATAAAAAAAAAAAAAAAAAAAAAAGTACTGTACTGTAAAAGTCCGCGACCCAATCAAAACGGCCCCGCGACGCTACCCACCAGTTGAGAAACGCTGGCCTAACGCTAGCATTAGCTCAATTAGCTTGTTGCAACTAGTCCCAAACATTGATGAACAGTGTGTCCTAACGCCAGGGGGACAAGGTGTTTGTTTTGGCTGGCTGAGGTTAGCCTATAAGGCACAGTTGTTGTGGCTAACAGCCTCCATTCACACTAGGCTATTCACACTAGGCTATCTCTTCCATTATGTTTTCAAACCCAGCTGGCTGTATAAAATGAACAACCACAAAGTGGTGACACTTACCCATGGGTTCAGTTCATTTTGTTCATTCATTGTTTTCTGGACATGTTACCATGCTACATTAACACAGCAGGTAACAGAACAGACAGGCCTCCCATGGTTGGCGACAAGTGTATATCATTGTCTCTACCCAAGATGCAACACTGCTCTACCCAACATGCAACGCTGCTGCTCAGAGTTGCTCTTAAGCTCTATTTATCTGGTCAAATCTCACCGGATTCCTGTTTCCAGTACACTTTTAGCATTTGGTTTTTAACAGAGAAGAGTTGGAGTTGCTGAAAACATACAGTATGCAAATGAGAGGGAGACCATGAGTGATATACCCACTGAGATACAAGCATAGGTGTGTCTGTTGTCTGTATAATAGCGTGCGTGCGACAAGTGTCAAGTGTCATACAAGAAGGAAGGCTGGCCATAATGAGAATGAATCCGCACTTCCTGCCGCCCTTCAAAATAAAACCATTTAGAAGGGACAGGCACTGAATGCTGCTATAGCGCCCCCTAAAGGCTAAATGACAAAATACTTCTGATATAGGCTCAGAGTACATCCCTCCACACCTGTACCAAGTTTGGTTAGCATCGGACGATCTTTGTGAAATAGGCCCCACCCACAGAAAGTTGGAAGTGGATTATATCGCAACGGTGCGTTTTTTTTTAAAACTTCCAAAGCAGTGTTGTGCAGGACAGTCCCCACATGATGTGTGCGTTGGTTTGGTGAAGATTGGACAAAGTTTCAAGGAGAAATGGCAAAAAAACTGTTTTGGACAAAATGCAAAATGGCGGAAAATCTAGTCAGATGGAAATGGGCGTGGCCTAGTTGAGTAGATGCGGGAGGACCCAAGGAATCCAGGGAAAAAATAATTTTGATGATAGACCCTACGGTTCAAAAGTTATCAAGCAAAAGGTAAGGAGGGCTGTTATAGCGCCACCATATGGTCAATTGGTGCAATTTTTTCG
The DNA here is from genome assembly GCF_964638095.1 of Poromitra crassiceps. Classification (NCBI taxonomy): domain Eukaryota; kingdom Metazoa; phylum Chordata; class Actinopteri; order Beryciformes; family Melamphaidae; genus Poromitra; species Poromitra crassiceps. The sequence continues at coordinate 34,728 of NW_028151577.1, read as the reverse complement.
GGGATAGTAAAAGACCCCTCAGTGCACCTCCCTACCAAGTTTCGTAGCTCTAGCTGTTATGGTTTCTGAATTACAGCTAATTTACTGCAAGATTTTGCAAGATTTTTCCAAACCCCATGCAAGTCAATGGGGAAAAAAATGGCGCTTAATGGCGAATTGCGGCCAAACCGCTTTCACAAACCCTTAACAAAGTCATAGCATACATGTCCTCAATAAGCCGGTCATTTTGAGGTCTGGCATGTCTATGTGGTGCAAAAATTGGGGGAGTTATTAGTCGGACAAAAAGTGGATAGCAACTATAATAATAACTAGATGGTCTACATTTCCTAACGAAAATGTAATTGTGCTTGCTGTCCTCGCCATGCACCGCCTGGCTTCCAAAATCCCTGCCCATGGACCTAGGGGGACTAAGTAGTTATGGGGGTGCCTATGTGAGTAAAAGGACTTTGGAGTAGAAGTACTTGGTAGGTGGGGAAGTCAGACTGGTTGTAGCCTACTAGAGAGACACAAAAGGCTAGCCCAATCTCTGCAATCTAAAACTACATTACCTGCAAACTACAGCATCAATAATTACCATGTATTGTAAATGTCTCCAACTGTCTCAAGGAAAATAGGACATGATAACCTCCAGAGAAGTAGTATTCCTTGTAGTGTCATTCATGTTTATGGTTGCGACAACAACTGTTTACAAAACTAGCAGGCTTACCAGAGCTGCAAACACACAAGTGAAAAGCTATCAATGGCTGCATCTAATCAGCCAGTAACTAATGTAGGCTATGTTCCATTATGTTAGTGTAAGAAGTCAAATGTACTGATAATAGTCCCTGGTCACCAAAGTAATGTTACCCTTTTAGTTTTGTTACAGAGTTGCTGATCGGTTGTCATGTGTCCAGTCAGCCAGAGAAGCTGCTTGGGTAGCATGCTAACTAACGCCTAACGCAGTGGTTCTCAACTGGTGTAGCCTCAGGACCCACTATTTTCCTTGTCATGAAGTCGCGACCCAAATTTCAGATTTTTTTTTAAACCACTCAAATTTATTGCACAAAAAATAGCGCATTTATTTAATACACAATGCCTTCATGCACTGTCAAATGAACAAAAAAGTGCAACAGAAGTGCAACTACGGCTAAAAACCAATTGAAATAAGGCAGACTTGAATTACAGGCCTATATGTTTTTAAATTTAAACAAGTCAAACTGGTCATGGTCAGAAAGTCTTATTTGAACTGTATGAAATATGAAATAAAAGGCAGACTTTTCTTGAATCACAGGCAGGCTATATTCTTTTTAGTTAAACTGGTCATAACTTTTAATTAAACTGGGGCCATGCTAATCCAGTTTCAATCATCTGAATTGAACTAAAATTAAATATGAAATGAAAAGGCAGACTTCTCTTGAATTACAGGCAGAGCATATGCTTCAGCTTGTTAAACAAGTGAAACTGGTCAGGCTAATCCAGTTTCAATAATCTGAATAAAAAAAAAAAAAAAAAAAAAGTACTGTACTGTAAAAGTCCGCGACCCAATCAAAACGGCCCCGCGACGCTACCCACCAGTTGAGAAACGCTGGCCTAACGCTAGCATTAGCTCAATTAGCTTGTTGCAACTAGTCCCAAACATTGATGAACAGTGTGTCCTAACGCCAGGGGGACAAGGTGTTTGTTTTGGCTGGCTGAGGTTAGCCTATAAGGCACAGTTGTTGTGGCTAACAGCCTCCATTCACACTAGGCTATTCACACTAGGCTATCTCTTCCATTATGTTTTCAAACCCAGCTGGCTGTATAAAATGAACAACCACAAAGTGGTGACACTTACCCATGGGTTCAGTTCATTTTGTTCATTCATTGTTTTCTGGACATGTTACCATGCTACATTAACACAGCAGGTAACAGAACAGACAGGCCTCCCATGGTTGGCGACAAGTGTATATCATTGTCTCTACCCAAGATGCAACACTGCTCTACCCAACATGCAACGCTGCTGCTCAGAGTTGCTCTTAAGCTCTATTTATCTGGTCAAATCTCACCGGATTCCTGTTTCCAGTACACTTTTAGCATTTGGTTTTTAACAGAGAAGAGTTGGAGTTGCTGAAAACATACAGTATGCAAATGAGAGGGAGACCATGAGTGATATACCCACTGAGATACAAGCATAGGTGTGTCTGTTGTCTGTATAATAGCGTGCGTGCGACAAGTGTCAAGTGTCATACAAGAAGGAAGGCTGGCCATAATGAGAATGAATCCGCACTTCCTGCCGCCCTTCAAAATAAAACCATTTAGAAGGGACAGGCACTGAATGCTGCTATAGCGCCCCCTAAAGGCTAAATGACAAAATACTTCTGATATAGGCTCAGAGTACATCCCTCCACACCTGTACCAAGTTTGGTTAGCATCGGACGATCTTTGTGAAATAGGCCCCACCCACAGAAAGTTGGAAGTGGATTATATCGCAACGGTGCGTTTTTTTTTAAAACTTCCAAAGCAGTGTTGTGCAGGACAGTCCCCACATGATGTGTGCGTTGGTTTGGTGAAGATTGGACAAAGTTTCAAGGAGAAATGGCAAAAAAACTGTTTTGGACAAAATGCAAAATGGCGGAAAATCTAGTCAGATGGAAATGGGCGTGGCCTAGTTGAGTAGATGCGGGAGGACCCAAGGAATCCAGGGAAAAAATAATTTTGATGATAGACCCTACGGTTCAAAAGTTATCAAGCAAAAGGTAAGGAGGGCTGTTATAGCGCCACCATATGGTCAATTGGTGCAATTTTTTCGGGGATAGTAAAAGACCCCTCAGTGCACCTCCCTACCAAGTTTCGTAGCTCTAGCTGTTATGGTTTCTGAATTACAGCTAATTTACTGCAAGATTTTGCAAGATTTTTCCAAACCCCATGCAAGTCAATGGGGAAAAAAATGGCGCTTAATGGCGAATTGCGGCCAAACCGCTTTCACAAACCCTTAACAAAGTCATAGCATACATGTCCTCAATAAGCCGGTCATTTTGAGGTCTGGCATGTCTATGTGGTGCAAAAATTGGGGAGTTATTAGTCGGACAAAAAGTGGATAGCAACTATAATAATAACTAGATGGTCTACATTTCCTAACGAAAATGTAATTGTGCTTGCTGTCCTCGCCATGCACCGCCTGGCTTCCAAAATCCCTGCCCATGGACCTAGGGGGACTAAGTAGTTATGGGGGTGCCTATGTGAGTAAAAGGACTTTGGAGTAGAAGTACTTGGTAGGTGGGGAAGTCAGACTGGTTGTAGCCTACTAGAGAGACACAAAAGGCTAGCCCAATCTCTGCAATCTAAAACTACATTACCTGCAAACTACAGCATCAATAATTACCATGTATTGTAAATGTCTCCAACTGTCTCAAGGAAAATAGGACATGATAACCTCCAGAGAAGTAGTATTCCTTGTAGTGTCATTCATGTTTATGGTTGCGACAACAACTGTTTACAAAACTAGCAGGCTTACCAGAGCTGCAAACACACAAGTGAAAAGCTATCAATGGCTGCATCTAATCAGCCAGTAACTAATGTAGGCTATGTTCCATTATGTTAGTGTAAGAAGTCAAATGTACTGATAATAGTCCCTGGTCACCAAAGTAATGTTACCCTTTTAGTTTTGTTACAGAGTTGCTGATCGGTTGTCATGTGTCCAGTCAGCCAGAGAAGCTGCTTGGGTAGCATGCTAACTAACGCCTAACGCAGTGGTTCTCAACTGGTGTAGCCTCAGGACCCACTATTTTCCTTGTCATGAAGTCGCGACCCAAATTTCAGATTGATTTTTTTTTAAACCACTCAAATTTATTGCACAAAAAATAGCGCATTTATTTAATACACAATGCCTTCATGCACTGTCAAATGAACAAAAAAGTGCAACAGAAGTGCAACTACGGCTAAAAACCAATTGAAATAAGGCAGACTTGAATTACAGGCCTATATGTTTTTAAATTTAAACAAGTCAAACTGGTCATGGTCAGAAAGTCTTATTTGAACTGTATGAAATATGAAATAAAAGGCAGACTTTTCTTGAATCACAGGCAGGCTATATTCTTTTTAGTTAAACTGGTCATAACTTTTAATTAAACTGGGGCCATGCTAATCCAGTTTCAATCATCTGAATTGAACTAAAATTAAATATGAAATGAAAAGGCAGACTTCTCTTGAATTACAGGCAGAGCATATGCTTCAGCTTGTTAAACAAGTGAAACTGGTCAGGCTAATCCAGTTTCAATAATCTGAATAAAAAAAAAAAAAAAAAAAAAAGTACTGTACTGTAAAAGTCCGCGACCCAATCAAAACGGCCCCGCGACGCTACCCACCAGTTGAGAAACGCTGGCCTAACGCTAGCATTAGCTCAATTAGCTTGTTGCAACTAGTCCCAAACATTGATGAACAGTGTGTCCTAACGCCAGGGGGACAAGGTGTTTGTTTTGGCTGGCTGAGGTTAGCCTATAAGGCACAGTTGTTGTGGCTAACAGCCTCCATTCACACTAGGCTATTCACACTAGGCTATCTCTTCCATTATGTTTTCAAACCCAGCTGGCTGTATAAAATGAACAACCACAAAGTGGTGACACTTACCCATGGGTTCAGTTCATTTTGTTCATTCATTGTTTTCTGGACATGTTACCATGCTACATTAACACAGCAGGTAACAGAACAGACAGGCCTCCCATGGTTGGCGACAAGTGTATATCATTGTCTCTACCCAAGATGCAACACTGCTCTACCCAACATGCAACGCTGCTGCTCAGAGTTGCTCTTAAGCTCTATTTATCTGGTCAAATCTCACCGGATTCCTGTTTCCAGTACACTTTTAGCATTTGGTTTTTAACAGAGAAGAGTTGGAGTTGCTGAAAACATACAGTATGCAAATGAGAGGGAGACCATGAGTGATATACCCACTGAGATACAAGCATAGGTGTGTCTGTTGTCTGTATAATAGCGTGCGTGCGACAAGTGTCAAGTGTCATACAAGAAGGAAGGCTGGCCATAATGAGAATGAATCCGCACTTCCTGCCGCCCTTCAAAATAAAACCATTTAGAAGGGACAGGCACTGAATGCTGCTATAGCGCCCCCTAAAGGCTAAATGACAAAATACTTCTGATATAGGCTCAGAGTACATCCCTCCACACCTGTACCAAGTTTGGTTAGCATCGGACGATCTTTGTGAAATAGGCCCCACCCACAGAAAGTTGGAAGTGGATTATATCGCAACGGTGCGTTTTTTTTTAAAACTTCCAAAGCAGTGTTGTGCAGGACAGTCCCCACATGATGTGTGCGTTGGTTTGGTGAAGATTGGACAAAGTTTCAAGGAGAAATGGCAAAAAAACTGTTTTGGACAAAATGCAAAATGGCGGAAAATCTAGTCAGATGGAAATGGGCGTGGCCTAGTTGAGTAGATGCGGGAGGACCCAAGGAATCCAGGGAAAAAATAATTTTGATGATAGACCCTACGGTTCAAAAGTTATCAAGCAAAAGGTAAGGAGGGCTGTTATAGCGCCACCATATGGTCAATTGGTGCAATTTTTTCGGGGATAGTAAAAGACCCCTCAGTGCACCTCCCTACCAAGTTTCGTAGCTCTAGCTGTTATGGTTTCTGAATTACAGCTAATTTACTGCAAGATTTTGCAAGATTTTTCCAAACCCCATGCAAGTCAATGGGGAAAAAAATGGCGCTTAATGGCGAATTGCGGCCAAACCGCTTTCACAAACCCTTAACAAAGTCATAGCATACATGTCCTCAATAAGCCGGTCATTTTGAGGTCTGGCATGTCTATGTGGTGCAAAAATTGGGGGAGTTATTAGTCGGACAAAAAGTGGATAGCAACTATAATAATAACTAGATGGTCTACATTTCCTAACGAAAATGTAATTGTGCTTGCTGTCCTCGCCATGCACCGCCTGGCTTCCAAAATCCCTGCCCATGGACCTAGGGGGACTAAGTAGTTATGGGGGTGCCTATGTGAGTAAAAGGACTTTGGAGTAGAAGTACTTGGTAGGTGGGGAAGTCAGACTGGTTGTAGCCTACTAGAGAGACACAAAAGGCTAGCCCAATCTCTGCAATCTAAAACTACATTACCTGCAAACTACAGCATCAATAATTACCATGTATTGTAAATGTCTCCAACTGTCTCAAGGAAAATAGGACATGATAACCTCCAGAGAAGTAGTATTCCTTGTAGTGTCATTCATGTTTATGGTTGCGACAACAACTGTTTACAAAACTAGCAGGCTTACCAGAGCTGCAAACACACAAGTGAAAAGCTATCAATGGCTGCATCTAATCAGCCAGTAACTAATGTAGGCTATGTTCCATTATGTTAGTGTAAGAAGTCAAATGTACTGATAATAGTCCCTGGTCACCAAAGTAATGTTACCCTTTTAGTTTTGTTACAGAGTTGCTGATCGGTTGTCATGTGTCCAGTCAGCCAGAGAAGCTGCTTGGGTAGCATGCTAACTAACGCCTAACGCAGTGGTTCTCAACTGGTGTAGCCTCAGGACCCACTATTTTCCTTGTCATGAAGTCGCGACCCAAATTTCAGATTTTTTTTTAAACCACTCAAATTTATTGCACAAAAAATAGCGCATTTATTTAATACACAATGCCTTCATGCACTGTCAAATGAACAAAAAAGTGCAACAGAAGTGCAACTACGGCTAAAAACCAATTGAAATAAGGCAGACTTGAATTACAGGCCTATATGTTTTTAAATTTAAACAAGTCAAACTGGTCATGGTCAGAAAGTCTTATTTGAACTGTATGAAATATGAAATAAAAGGCAGACTTTTCTTGAATCACAGGCAGGCTATATTCTTTTTAGTTAAACTGGTCATAACTTTTAATTAAACTGGGGCCATGCTAATCCAGTTTCAATCATCTGAATTGAACTAAAATTAAATATGAAATGAAAAGGCAGACTTCTCTTGAATTACAGGCAGAGCATATGCTTCAGCTTGTTAAACAAGTGAAACTGGTCAGGCTAATCCAGTTTCAATAATCTGAATAAAAAAAAAAAAAAAAAAAAAAGTACTGTACTGTAAAAGTCCGCGACCCAATCAAAACGGCCCCGCGACGCTACCCACCAGTTGAGAAACGCTGGCCTAACGCTAGCATTAGCTCAATTAGCTTGTTGCAACTAGTCCCAAACATTGATGAACAGTGTGTCCTAACGCCAGGGGGACAAGGTGTTTGTTTTGGCTGGCTGAGGTTAGCCTATAAGGCACAGTTGTTGTGGCTAACAGCCTCCATTCACACTAGGCTATTCACACTAGGCTATCTCTTCCATTATGTTTTCAAACCCAGCTGGCTGTATAAAATGAACAACCACAAAGTGGTGACACTTACCCATGGGTTCAGTTCATTTTGTTCATTCATTGTTTTCTGGACATGTTACCATGCTACATTAACACAGCAGGTAACAGAACAGACAGGCCTCCCATGGTTGGCGACAAGTGTATATCATTGTCTCTACCCAAGATGCAACACTGCTCTACCCAACATGCAACGCTGCTGCTCAGAGTTGCTCTTAAGCTCTATTTATCTGGTCAAATCTCACCGGATTCCTGTTTCCAGTACACTTTTAGCATTTGGTTTTTAACAGAGAAGAGTTGGAGTTGCTGAAAACATACAGTATGCAAATGAGAGGGAGACCATGAGTGATATACCCACTGAGATACAAGCATAGGTGTGTCTGTTGTCTGTATAATAGCGTGCGTGCGACAAGTGTCAAGTGTCATACAAGAAGGAAGGCTGGCCATAATGAGAATGAATCCGCACTTCCTGCCGCCCTTCAAAATAAAACCATTTAGAAGGGACAGGCACTGAATGCTGCTATAGCGCCCCCTAAAGGCTAAATGACAAAATACTTCTGATATAGGCTCAGAGTACATCCCTCCACACCTGTACCAAGTTTGGTTAGCATCGGACGATCTTTGTGAAATAGGCCCCACCCACAGAAAGTTGGAAGTGGATTATATCGCAACGGTGCGTTTTTTTTTAAAACTTCCAAAGCAGTGTTGTGCAGGACAGTCCCCACATGATGTGTGCGTTGGTTTGGTGAAGATTGGACAAAGTTTCAAGGAGAAATGGCAAAAAAACTGTTTTGGACAAAATGCAAAATGGCGGAAAATCTAGTCAGATGGAAATGGGCGTGGCCTAGTTGAGTAGATGCGGGAGGACCCAAGGAATCCAGGGAAAAAATAATTTTGATGATAGACCCTACGGTTCAAAAGTTATCAAGCAAAAGGTAAGGAGGGCTGTTATAGCGCCACCATATGGTCAATTGGTGCAATTTTTTCGGGGATAGTAAAAGACCCCTCAGTGCACCTCCCTACCAAGTTTCGTAGCTCTAGCTGTTATGGTTTCTGAATTACAGCTAATTTACTGCAAGATTTTGCAAGATTTTTCCAAACCCCATGCAAGTCAATGGGGAAAAAAATGGCGCTTAATGGCGAATTGCGGCCAAACCGCTTTCACAAACCCTTAACAAAGTCATAGCATACATGTCCTCAATAAGCCGGTCATTTTGAGGTCTGGCATGTCTATGTGGTGCAAAAATTGGGGGAGTTATTAGTCGGACAAAAAGTGGATAGCAACTATAATAATAACTAGATGGTCTACATTTCCTAACGAAAATGTAATTGTGCTTGCTGTCCTCGCCATGCACCGCCTGGCTTCCAAAATCCCTGCCCATGGACCTAGGGGGACTAAGTAGTTATGGGGGTGCCTATGTGAGTAAAAGGACTTTGGAGTAGAAGTACTTGGTAGGTGGGGAAGTCAGACTGGTTGTAGCCTACTAGAGAGACACAAAAGGCTAGCCCAATCTCTGCAATCTAAAACTACATTACCTGCAAACTACAGCATCAATAATTACCATGTATTGTAAATGTCTCCAACTGTCTCAAGGAAAATAGGACATGATAACCTCCAGAGAAGTAGTATTCCTTGTAGTGTCATTCATGTTTATGGTTGCGACAACAACTGTTTACAAAACTAGCAGGCTTACCAGAGCTGCAAACACACAAGTGAAAAGCTATCAATGGCTGCATCTAATCAGCCAGTAACTAATGTAGGCTATGTTCCATTATGTTAGTGTAAGAAGTCAAATGTACTGATAATAGTCCCTGGTCACCAAAGTAATGTTACCCTTTTAGTTTTGTTACAGAGTTGCTGATCGGTTGTCATGTGTCCAGTCAGCCAGAGAAGCTGCTTGGGTAGCATGCTAACTAACGCCTAACGCAGTGGTTCTCAACTGGTGTAGCCTCAGGACCCACTATTTTCCTTGTCATGAAGTCGCGACCCAAATTTCAGATTTTTTTTTAAACCACTCAAATTTATTGCACAAAAAATAGCGCATTTATTTAATACACAATGCCTTCATGCACTGTCAAATGAACAAAAAAGTGCAACAGAAGTGCAACTACGGCTAAAAACCAATTGAAATAAGGCAGACTTGAATTACAGGCCTATATGTTTTTAAATTTAAACAAGTCAAACTGGTCATGGTCAGAAAGTCTTATTTGAACTGTATGAAATATGAAATAAAAGGCAGACTTTTCTTGAATCACAGGCAGGCTATATTCTTTTTAGTTAAACTGGTCATAACTTTTAATTAAACTGGGGCCATGCTAATCCAGTTTCAATCATCTGAATTGAACTAAAATTAAATATGAAATGAAAAGGCAGACTTCTCTTGAATTACAGGCAGAGCATATGCTTCAGCTTGTTAAACAAGTGAAACTGGTCAGGCTAATCCAGTTTCAATAATCTGAATAAAAAAAAAAAAAAAAAAAAAAGTACTGTACTGTAAAAGTCCGCGACCCAATCAAAACGGCCCCGCGACGCTACCCACCAGTTGAGAAACGCTGGCCTAACGCTAGCATTAGCTCAATTAGCTTGTTGCAACTAGTCCCAAACATTGATGAACAGTGTGTCCTAACGCCAGGGGGACAAGGTGTTTGTTTTGGCTGGCTGAGGTTAGCCTATAAGGCACAGTTGTTGTGGCTAACAGCCTCCATTCACACTAGGCTATTCACACTAGGCTATCTCTTCCATTATGTTTTCAAACCCAGCTGGCTGTATAAAATGAACAACCACAAAGTGGTGACACTTACCCATGGGTTCAGTTCATTTTGTTCATTCATTGTTTTCTGGACATGTTACCATGCTACATTAACACAGCAGGTAACAGAACAGACAGGCCTCCCATGGTTGGCGACAAGTGTATATCATTGTCTCTACCCAAGATGCAACACTGCTCTACCCAACATGCAACGCTGCTGCTCAGAGTTGCTCTTAAGCTCTATTTATCTGGTCAAATCTCACCGGATTCCTGTTTCCAGTACACTTTTAGCATTTGGTTTTTAACAGAGAAGAGTTGGAGTTGCTGAAAACATACAGTATGCAAATGAGAGGGAGACCATGAGTGATATACCCACTGAGATACAAGCATAGGTGTGTCTGTTGTCTGTATAATAGCGTGCGTGCGACAAGTGTCAAGTGTCATACAAGAAGGAAGGCTGGCCATAATGAGAATGAATCCGCACTTCCTGCCGCCCTTCAAAATAAAACCATTTAGAAGGGACAGGCACTGAATGCTGCTATAGCGCCCCCTAAAGGCTAAATGACAAAATACTTCTGATATAGGCTCAGAGTACATCCCTCCACACCTGTACCAAGTTTGGTTAGCATCGGACGATCTTTGTGAAATAGGCCCCACCCACAGAAAGTTGGAAGTGGATTATATCGCAACGGTGCGTTTTTTTTTAAAACTTCCAAAGCAGTGTTGTGCAGGACAGTCCCCACATGATGTGTGCGTTGGTTTGGTGAAGATTGGACAAAGTTTCAAGGAGAAATGGCAAAAAAACTGTTTTGGACAAAATGCAAAATGGCGGAAAATCTAGTCAGATGGAAATGGGCGTGGCCTAGTTGAGTAGATGCGGGAGGACCCAAGGAATCCAGGGAAAAAATAATTTTGATGATAGACCCTACGGTTCAAAAGTTATCAAGCAAAAGGTAAGGAGGGCTGTTATAGCGCCACCATATGGTCAATTGGTGCAATTTTTTCGGGGATAGTAAAAGACCCCTCAGTGCACCTCCCTACCAAGTTTCGTAGCTCTAGCTGTTATGGTTTCTGAATTACAGCTAATTTACTGCAAGATTTTGCAAGATTTTTCCAAACCCCATGCAAGTCAATGGGGAAAAAAATGGCGCTTAATGGCGAATTGCGGCCAAACCGCTTTCACAAACCCTTAACAAAGTCATAGCATACATGTCCTCAATAAGCCGGTCATTTTGAGGTCTGGCATGTCTATGTGGTGCAAAAATTGGGGGAGTTATTAGTCGGACAAAAAGTGGATAGCAACTATAATAATAACTAGATGGTCTACATTTCCTAACGAAAATGTAATTGTGCTTGCTGTCCTCGCCATGCACCGCCTGGCTTCCAAAATCCCTGCCCATGGACCTAGGGGGACTAAGTAGTTATGGGGGTGCCTATGTGAGTAAAAGGACTTTGGAGTAGAAGTACTTGGTAGGTGGGGAAGTCAGACTGGTTGTAGCCTACTAGAGAGACACAAAAGGCTAGCCCAATCTCTGCAATCTAAAACTACATTACCTGCAAACTACAGCATCAATAATTACCATGTATTGTAAATGTCTCCAACTGTCTCAAGGAAAATAGGACATGATAACCTCCAGAGAAGTAGTATTCCTTGTAGTGTCATTCATGTTTATGGTTGCGACAACAACTGTTTACAAAACTAGCAGGCTTACCAGAGCTGCAAACACACAAGTGAAAAGCTATCAATGGCTGCATCTAATCAGCCAGTAACTAATGTAGGCTATGTTCCATTATGTTAGTGTAAGAAGTCAAATGTACTGATAATAGTCCCTGGTCACCAAAGTAATGTTACCCTTTTAGTTTTGTTACAGAGTTGCTGATCGGTTGTCATGTGTCCAGTCAGCCAGAGAAGCTGCTTGGGTAGCATGCTAACTAACGCCTAACGCAGTGGTTCTCAACTGGTGTAGCCTCAGGACCCACTATTTTCCTTGTCATGAAGTCGCGACCCAAATTTCAGATTTTTTTTTAAACCACTCAAATTTATTGCACAAAAAATAGCGCATTTATTTAATACACAATGCCTTCATGCACTGTCAAATGAACAAAAAAGTGCAACAGAAGTGCAACTACGGCTAAAAACCAATTGAAATAAGGCAGACTTGAATTACAGGCCTATATGTTTTTAAATTTAAACAAGTCAAACTGGTCATGGTCAGAAAGTCTTATTTGAACTGTATGAAATATGAAATAAAAGGCAGACTTTTCTTGAATCACAGGCAGGCTATATTCTTTTTAGTTAAACTGGTCATAACTTTTAATTAAACTGGGGCCATGCTAATCCAGTTTCAATCATCTGAATTGAACTAAAATTAAATATGAAATGAAAAGGCAGACTTCTCTTGAATTACAGGCAGAGCATATGCTTCAGCTTGTTAAACAAGTGAAACTGGTCAGGCTAATCCAGTTTCAATAATCTGAATAAAAAAAAAAAAAAAAAAAAAAGTACTGTACTGTAAAAGTCCGCGACCCAATCAAAACGGCCCCGCGACGCTACCCACCAGTTGAGAAACGCTGGCCTAACGCTAGCATTAGCTCAATTAGCTTGTTGCAACTAGTCCCAAACATTGATGAACAGTGTGTCCTAACGCCAGGGGGACAAGGTGTTTGTTTTGGCTGGCTGAGGTTAGCCTATAAGGCACAGTTGTTGTGGCTAACAGCCTCCATTCACACTAGGCTATTCACACTAGGCTATCTCTTCCATTATGTTTTCAAACCCAGCTGGCTGTATAAAATGAACAACCACAAAGTGGTGACACTTACCCATGGGTTCAGTTCATTTTGTTCATTCATTGTTTTCTGGACATGTTACCATGCTACATTAACACAGCAGGTAACAGAACAGACAGGCCTCCCATGGTTGGCGACAAGTGTATATCATTGTCTCTACCCAAGATGCAACACTGCTCTACCCAACATGCAACGCTGCTGCTCAGAGTTGCTCTTAAGCTCTATTTATCTGGTCAAATCTCACCGGATTCCTGTTTCCAGTACACTTTTAGCATTTGGTTTTTAACAGAGAAGAGTTGGAGTTGCTGAAAACATACAGTATGCAAATGAGAGGGAGACCATGAGTGATATACCCACTGAGATACAAGCATAGGTGTGTCTGTTGTCTGTATAATAGCGTGCGTGCGACAAGTGTCAAGTGTCATACAAGAAGGAAGGCTGGCCATAATGAGAATGAATCCGCACTTCCTGCCGCCCTTCAAAATAAAACCATTTAGAAGGGACAGGCACTGAATGCTGCTATAGCGCCCCCTAAAGGCTAAATGACAAAATACTTCTGATATAGGCTCAGAGTACATCCCTCCACACCTGTACCAAGTTTGGTTAGCATCGGACGATCTTTGTGAAATAGGCCCCACCCACAGAAAGTTGGAAGTGGATTATATCGCAACGGTGCGTTTTTTTTTAAAACTTCCAAAGCAGTGTTGTGCAGGACAGTCCCCACATGATGTGTGCGTTGGTTGGTGAAGATTGGACAAAGTTTCAAGGAGAAATGGCAAAAAAACTGTTTTGGACAAAATGCAAAATGGCGGAAAATCTAGTCAGATGGAAATGGGCGTGGCCTAGTTGAGTAGATGCGGGAGGACCCAAGGAATCCAGGGAAAAAATAATTTTGATGATAGACCCTACGGTTCAAAAGTTATCAAGCAAAAGGTAAGGAGGGCTGTTATAGCGCCACCATATGGTCAATTGGTGCAATTTTTTCGGGGATAGTAAAAGACCCCTCAGTGCACCTCCCTACCAAGTTTCGTAGCTCTAGCTGTTATGGTTTCTGAATTACAGCTAATTTACTGCAAGATTTTGCAAGATTTTTCCAAACCCCATGCAAGTCAATGGGGAAAAAAATGGCGCTTAATGGCGAATTGCGGCCAAACCGCTTTCACAAACCCTTAACAAAGTCATAGCATACATGTCCTCAATAAGCCGGTCATTTTGAGGTCTGGCATGTCTATGTGGTGCAAAAATTGGGGGAGTTATTAGTCGGACAAAAAGTGGATAGCAACTATAATAATAACTAGATGGTCTACATTTCCTAACGAAAATGTAATTGTGCTTGCTGTCCTCGCCATGCACCGCCTGGCTTCCAAAATCCCTGCCCATGGACCTAGGGGGACTAAGTAGTTATGGGGGTGCCTATGTGAGTAAAAGGACTTTGGAGTAGAAGTACTTGGTAGGTGGGGAAGTCAGACTGGTTGTAGCCTACTAGAGAGACACAAAAGGCTAGCCCAATCTCTGCAATCTAAAACTACATTACCTGCAAACTACAGCATCAATAATTACCATGTATTGTAAATGTCTCCAACTGTCTCAAGGAAAATAGGACATGATAACCTCCAGAGAAGTAGTATTCCTTGTAGTGTCATTCATGTTTATGGTTGCGACAACAACTGTTTACAAAACTAGCAGGCTTACCAGAGCTGCAAACACACAAGTGAAAAGCTATCAATGGCTGCATCTAATCAGCCAGTAACTAATGTAGGCTATGTTCCATTATGTTAGTGTAAGAAGTCAAATGTACTGATAATAGTCCCTGGTCACCAAAGTAATGTTACCCTTTTAGTTTTGTTACAGAGTTGCTGATCGGTTGTCATGTGTCCAGTCAGCCAGAGAAGCTGCTTGGGTAGCATGCTAACTAACGCCTAACGCAGTGGTTCTCAACTGGTGTAGCCTCAGGACCCACTATTTTCCTTGTCATGAAGTCGCGACCCAAATTTCAGATTTTTTTTAAACCACTCAAATTTATTGCACAAAAAATAGCGCATTTATTTAATACACAATGCCTTCATGCACTGTCAAATGAACAAAAAAGTGCAACAGAAGTGCAACTACGGCTAAAAACCAATTGAAATAAGGCAGACTTGAATTACAGGCCTATATGTTTTTAAATTTAAACAAGTCAAACTGGTCATGGTCAGAAAGTCTTATTTGAACTGTATGAAATATGAAATAAAAGGCAGACTTTTCTTGAATCACAGGCAGGCTATATTCTTTTTAGTTAAACTGGTCATAACTTTTAATTAAACTGGGGCCATGCTAATCCAGTTTCAATCATCTGAATTGAACTAAAATTAAATATGAAATGAAAAGGCAGACTTCTCTTGAATTACAGGCAGAGCATATGCTTCAGCTTGTTAAACAAGTGAAACTGGTCAGGCTAATCCAGTTTCAATAATCTGAATAAAAAAAAAAAAAAAAAAAAAAGTACTGTACTGTAAAAGTCCGCGACCCAATCAAAACGGCCCCGCGACGCTACCCACCAGTTGAGAAACGCTGGCCTAACGCTAGCATTAGCTCAATTAGCTTGTTGCAACTAGTCCCAAACATTGATGAACAGTGTGTCCTAACGCCAGGGGGACAAGGTGTTTGTTTTGGCTGGCTGAGGTTAGCCTATAAGGCACAGTTGTTGTGGCTAACAGCCTCCATTCACACTAGGCTATTCACACTAGGCTATCTCTTCCATTATGTTTTCAAACCCAGCTGGCTGTATAAAATGAACAACCACAAAGTGGTGACACTTACCCATGGGTTCAGTTCATTTTGTTCATTCATTGTTTTCTGGACATGTTACCATGCTACATTAACACAGCAGGTAACAGAACAGACAGGCCTCCCATGGTTGGCGACAAGTGTATATCATTGTCTCTACCCAAGATGCAACACTGCTCTACCCAACATGCAACGCTGCTGCTCAGAGTTGCTCTTAAGCTCTATTTATCTGGTCAAATCTCACCGGATTCCTGTTTCCAGTACACTTTTAGCATTTGGTTTTTAACAGAGAAGAGTTGGAGTTGCTGAAAACATACAGTATGCAAATGAGAGGGAGACCATGAGTGATATACCCACTGAGATACAAGCATAGGTGTGTCTGTTGTCTGTATAATAGCGTGCGTGCGACAAGTGTCAAGTGTCATACAAGAAGGAAGGCTGGCCATAATGAGAATGAATCCGCACTTCCTGCCGCCCTTCAAAATAAAACCATTTAGAAGGGACAGGCACTGAATGCTGCTATAGCGCCCCCTAAAGGCTAAATGACAAAATACTTCTGATATAGGCTCAGAGTACATCCCTCCACACCTGTACCAAGTTTGGTTAGCATCGGACGATCTTTGTGAAATAGGCCCCACCCACAGAAAGTTGGAAGTGGATTATATCGCAACGGTGCGTTTTTTTTTAAAACTTCCAAAGCAGTGTTGTGCAGGACAGTCCCCACATGATGTGTGCGTTGGTTTGGTGAAGATTGGACAAAGTTTCAAGGAGAAATGGCAAAAAAACTGTTTTGGACAAAATGCAAAATGGCGGAAAATCTAGTCAGATGGAAATGGGCGTGGCCTAGTTGAGTAGATGCGGGAGGACCCAAGGAATCCAGGGAAAAAATAATTTTGATGATAGACCCTACGGTTCAAAAGTTATCAAGCAAAAGGTAAGGAGGGCTGTTATAGCGCCACCATATGGTCAATTGGTGCAATTTTTTCGGGGATAGTAAAAGACCCCTCAGTGCACCTCCCTACCAAGTTTCGTAGCTCTAGCTGTTATGGTTTCTGAATTACAGCTAATTTACTGCAAGATTTTGCAAGATTTTTCCAAACCCCATGCAAGTCAATGGGGAAAAAAATGGCGCTTAATGGCGAATTGCGGCCAAACCGCTTTCACAAAACCCTTAACAAAGTCATAGCATACATGTCCTCAATAAGCCGGTCATTTTGAGGTCTGGCATGTCTATGTGGTGCAAAAATTGGGGGAGTTATTAGTCGGACAAAAAGTGGATAGCAACTATAATAATAACTAGATGGTCTACATTTCCTAACGAAAATGTAATTGTGCTTGCTGTCCTCGCCATGCACCGCCTGGCTTCCAAAATCCCTGCCCATGGACCTAGGGGGACTAAGTAGTTATGGGGGTGCCTATGTGAGTAAAAGGACTTTGGAGTAGAAGTACTTGGTAGGTGGGGAAGTCAGACTGGTTGTAGCCTACTAGAGAGACACAAAAGGCTAGCCCAATCTCTGCAATCTAAAACTACATTACCTGCAAACTACAGCATCAATAATTACCATGTATTGTAAATGTCTCCAACTGTCTCAAGGAAAATAGGACATGATAACCTCCAGAGAAGTAGTATTCCTTGTAGTGTCATTCATGTTTATGGTTGCGACAACAACTGTTTACAAAACTAGCAGGCTTACCAGAGCTGCAAACACACAAGTGAAAAGCTATCAATGGCTGCATCTAATCAGCCAGTAACTAATGTAGGCTATGTTCCATTATGTTAGTGTAAGAAGTCAAATGTACTGATAATAGTCCCTGGTCACCAAAGTAATGTTACCCTTTTAGTTTTGTTACAGAGTTGCTGATCGGTTGTCATGTGTCCAGTCAGCCAGAGAAGCTGCTTGGGTAGCATGCTAACTAACGCCTAACGCAGTGGTTCTCAACTGGTGTAGCCTCAGGACCCACTATTTTCCTTGTCATGAAGTCGCGACCCAAATTTCAGATTTTTTTTTAAACCACTCAAATTTATTGCACAAAAAATAGCGCATTTATTTAATACACAATGCCTTCATGCACTGTCAAATGAACAAAAAAGTGCAACAGAAGTGCAACTACGGCTAAAAACCAATTGAAATAAGGCAGACTTGAATTACAGGCCTATATGTTTTTAAATTTAAACAAGTCAAACTGGTCATGGTCAGAAAGTCTTATTTGAACTGTATGAAATATGAAATAAAAGGCAGACTTTTCTTGAATCACAGGCAGGCTATATTCTTTTTAGTTAAACTGGTCATAACTTTTAATTAAACTGGGGCCATGCTAATCCAGTTTCAATCATCTGAATTGAACTAAAATTAAATATGAAATGAAAAGGCAGACTTCTCTTGAATTACAGGCAGAGCATATGCTTCAGCTTGTTAAACAAGTGAAACTGGTCAGGCTAATCCAGTTTCAATAATCTGAATAAAAAAAAAAAAAAAAAAAAAAGTACTGTACTGTAAAAGTCCGCGACCCAATCAAAACGGCCCCGCGACGCTACCCACCAGTTGAGAAACGCTGGCCTAACGCTAGCATTAGCTCAATTAGCTTGTTGCAACTAGTCCCAAACATTGATGAACAGTGTGTCCTAACGCCAGGGGGACAAGGTGTTTGTTTTGGCTGGCTGAGGTTAGCCTATAAGGCACAGTTGTTGTGGCTAACAGCCTCCATTCACACTAGGCTATTCACACTAGGCTATCTCTTCCATTATGTTTTCAAACCCAGCTGGCTGTATAAAATGAACAACCACAAAGTGGTGACACTTACCCATGGGTTCAGTTCATTTTGTTCATTCATTGTTTTCTGGACATGTTACCATGCTACATTAACACAGCAGGTAACAGAACAGACAGGCCTCCCATGGTTGGCGACAAGTGTATATCATTGTCTCTACCCAAGATGCAACACTGCTCTACCCAACATGCAACGCTGCTGCTCAGAGTTGCTCTTAAGCTCTATTTATCTGGTCAAATCTCACCGGATTCCTGTTTCCAGTACACTTTTAGCATTTGGTTTTTAACAGAGAAGAGTTGGAGTTGCTGAAAACATACAGTATGCAAATGAGAGGGAGACCATGAGTGATATACCCACTGAGATACAAGCATAGGTGTGTCTGTTGTCTGTATAATAGCGTGCGTGCGACAAGTGTCAAGTGTCATACAAGAAGGAAGGCTGGCCATAATGAGAATGAATCCGCACTTCCTGCCGCCCTTCAAAATAAAACCATTTAGAAGGGACAGGCACTGAATGCTGCTATAGCGCCCCCTAAAGGCTAAATGACAAAATACTTCTGATATAGGCTCAGAGTACATCCCTCCACACCTGTACCAAGTTTGGTTAGCATCGGACGATCTTTGTGAAATAGGCCCCACCCACAGAAAGTTGGAAGTGGATTATATCGCAACGGTGCGTTTTTTTTTAAACTTCCAAAGCAGTGTTGTGCAGGACAGTCCCCACATGATGTGTGCGTTGGTTTGGTGAAGATTGGACAAAGTTTCAAGGAGAAATGGCAAAAAAACTGTTTTGGACAAAATGCAAAATGGCGGAAAATCTAGTCAGATGGAAATGGGCGTGGCCTAGTTGAGTAGATGCGGGAGGACCCAAGGAATCCAGGGAAAAAATAATTTTGATGATAGACCCTACGGTTCAAAAGTTATCAAGCAAAAGGTAAGGAGGGCTGTTATAGCGCCACCATATGGTCAATTGGTGCAATTTTTTCGGGGATAGTAAAAGACCCCTCAGTGCACCTCCCTACCAAGTTTCGTAGCTCTAGCTGTTATGGTTTCTGAATTACAGCTAATTTACTGCAAGATTTTGCAAGATTTTTCCAAACCCCATGCAAGTCAATGGGGAAAAAAATGGCGCTTAATGGCGAATTGCGGCCAAACCGCTTTCACAAACCCTTAACAAAGTCATAGCATACATGTCCTCAATAAGCCGGTCATTTTGAGGTCTGGCATGTCTATGTGGTGCAAAAATTGGGGGAGTTATTAGTCGGACAAAAAGTGGATAGCAACTATAATAATAACTAGATGGTCTACATTTCCTAACGAAAATGTAATTGTGCTTGCTGTCCTCGCCATGCACCGCCTGGCTTCCAAAATCCCTGCCCATGGACCTAGGGGGACTAAGTAGTTATGGGGGTGCCTATGTGAGTAAAAGGACTTTGGAGTAGAAGTACTTGGTAGGTGGGGAAGTCAGACTGGTTGTAGCCTACTAGAGAGACACAAAAGGCTAGCCCAATCTCTGCAATCTAAAACTACATTACCTGCAAACTACAGCATCAATAATTACCATGTATTGTAAATGTCTCCAACTGTCTCAAGGAAAATAGGACATGATAACCTCCAGAGAAGTAGTATTCCTTGTAGTGTCATTCATGTTTATGGTTGCGACAACAACTGTTTACAAAACTAGCAGGCTTACCAGAGCTGCAAACACACAAGTGAAAAGCTATCAATGGCTGCATCTAATCAGCCAGTAACTAATGTAGGCTATGTTCCATTATGTTAGTGTAAGAAGTCAAATGTACTGATAATAGTCCCTGGTCACCAAAGTAATGTTACCCTTTTAGTTTTGTTACAGAGTTGCTGATCGGTTGTCATGTGTCCAGTCAGCCAGAGAAGCTGCTTGGGTAGCATGCTAACTAACGCCTAACGCAGTGGTTCTCAACTGGTGTAGCCTCAGGACCCACTATTTTCCTTGTCATGAAGTCGCGACCCAAATTTCAGATTTTTTTTTAAACCACGTCAAATTTATTGCACAAAAAATAGCGCATTTATTTAATACACAATGCCTTCATGCACTGTCAAATGAACAAAAAAAGTGCAACAGAAGTGCAACTACGGCTAAAAACCAATTGAAATAAGGCAGACTTGAATTACAGGCCTATATGTTTTTAAATTTAAACAAGTCAAAACTGGTCATGGTCAGAAAGTCTTATTTGAACTGTATGAAATATGAAATAAAAGGCAGACTTTTCTTGAATCACAGGCAGGCTATATTCTTTTTAGTTAAACTGGTCATAACTTTTAATTAAACTGGGGCCATGCTAATCCAGTTTCAATCATCTGAATTGAACTAAAATTAAATATGAAATGAAAAGGCAGACTTCTCTTGAATTACAGGCAGAGCATATGCTTCAGCTTGTTAAACAAGTGAAACTGGTCAGGCTAATCCAGTTTCAATAATCTGAATAAAAAAAAAAAAAAAAAAAAAAGTACTGTACTGTAAAAGTCCGCGACCCAATCAAAACGGCCCCGCGACGCTACCCACCAGTTGAGAAACGCTGGCCTAACGCTAGCATTAGCTCAATTAGCTTGTTGCAACTAGTCCCAAACATTGATGAACAGTGTGTCCTAACGCCAGGGGGACAAGGTGTTTGTTTTGGCTGGCTGAGGTTAGCCTATAAGGCACAGTTGTTGTGGCTAACAGCCTCCATTCACACTAGGCTATTCACACTAGGCTATCTCTTCCATTATGTTTCAAACCCAGCTGGCTGTATAAATGAACAACCACAAAGTGGTGACACTTACCCATGGGTTCAGTTCATTTTGTTCATTCATTGTTTTCTGGACATGTTACCATGCTACATTAACACAGCAGGTAACAGAACAGACAGGCCTCCCATGGTTGGCGACAAGTGTATATCATTGTCTCTACCCAAGATGCAACACTGCTCTACCCAACATGCAACGCTGCTGCTCAGAGTTGCTCTTAAGCTCTATTTATCTGGTCAAATCTCACCGGATTCCTGTTTCCAGTACACTTTTAGCATTTGGTTTTTAACAGAGAAGAGTTGGAGTTGCTGAAAACATACAGTATGCAAATGAGAGGGAGACCATGAGTGATATACCCACTGAGATACAAGCATAGGTGTGTCTGTTGTCTGTATAATAGCGTGCGTGCGACAAGTGTCAAGTGTCATACAAGAAGGAAGGCTGGCCATAATGAGAATGAATCCGCACTTCCTGCCGCCCTTCAAAATAAAACCATTTAGAAGGGACAGGCACTGAATGCTGCTATAGCGCCCCCTAAAGGCTAAATGACAAAATACTTCTGATATAGGCTCAGAGTACATCCCTCCACACCTGTACCAAGTTTGGTTAGCATCGGACGATCTTTGTGAAATAGGCCCCACCCACAGAAAGTTGGAAGTGGATTATATCGCAACGGTGCGTTTTTTTTTAAAAACTTCCAAAGCAGTGTTGTGCAGGACAGTCCCCACATGATGTGTGCGTTGGTTTGGTGAAGATTGGACAAAGTTTCAAGGAGAAATGGCAAAAAAACTGTTTTGGACAAAATGCAAAATGGCGGAAAATCTAGTCAGATGGAAATGGGCGTGGCCTAGTTGAGTAGATGCGGGAGGACCCAAGGAATCCAGGGAAAAAATAATTTGATGATAGACCCTACGGTTCAAAAGTTATCAAGCAAAAGGTAAGGAGGGCTGTTATAGCGCCACCATATGGTCAATTGGTGCAATTTTTTCGGGGATAGTAAAAGACCCCTCAGTGCACCTCCCTACCAAGTTTCGTAGCTCTAGCTGTTATGGTTTCTGAATTACAGCTAATTTACTGCAAGATTTTGCAAGATTTTTCCAAACCCCATGCAAGTCAATGGGGAAAAAAATGGCGCTTAATGGCGAATTGCGGCCAAACCGCTTTCACAAACCCTTAACAAAGTCATAGCATACATGTCCTCAATAAGCCGGTCATTTTGAGGTCTGGCATGTCTATGTGGTGCAAAAATTGGGGAGTTATTAGTCGGACAAAAAGTGGATAGCAACTATAATAATAACTAGATGGTCTACATTTCCTAACGAAAATGTAATTGTGCTTGCTGTCCTCGCCATGCACCGCCTGGCTTCCAAAATCCCTGCCATGGACCTAGGGGGACTAAGTAGTTATGGGGGTGCCTATGTGAGTAAAAGGACTTTGGAGTAGAAGTACTTGGTAGGTGGGGAAGTCAGACTGTTGTAGCCTACTAGAGAGGACACAAAAGGCTAGCCCAATCTCTGCAATCTAAAACTACATTACCTGCAAACTACAGCATCAATAATTACCATGTATTGTAAATGTCTCCAACTGTCTCAAGGAAAATAGGACATGATAACCTCCAGAGAAGTAGTATTCCTTGTAGTGTCATTCATGTTTATGGTTGCGACAACAACTGTTTACAAAACTAGCAGGCTTACCAGAGCTGCAAACACACAAGTGAAAAGCTATCAATGGCTGCATCTAATCAGCCAGTAACTAATGTAGGCTATGTTCCATTATGTTAGTGTAAGAAGTCAAATGTACTGATAATAGTCCCTGGTCACCAAAGTAAGTAATGTTACCCTTTTAGTTTTGTTACAGAGTTGCTGATCGGTTGTCATGTGTCCAGTCAGCCAGAGAAGCTGCTTGGGTAGCATGCTAACTAACGCCTAACGCAGTGGTTCTCAACTGGTGTAGCCTCAGGACCCACTATTTTCCTTGTCATGAAGTCGCGACCCAAATTTCAGATTTTTTTTTAAACCACTCAAATTTATTGCACAAAAAATAGCGCATTTATTTAATACACAATGCCTTCATGCACTGTCAAATGAACAAAAAAGTGCAACAGAAGTGCAACTACGGCTAAAAACCAATTGAAATAAGGCAGACTTGAATTACAGGCCTATATGTTTTTAAATTTAAACAAGTCAAACTGGTCATGGTCAGAAAGTCTTATTTGAACTGTATGAAATATGAAATAAAAGGCAGACTTTTCTTGAATCACAGGCAGGCTATATTCTTTTTAGTTAAACTGGTCATAACTTTTAATTAAACTGGGGCCATGCTAATCCAGTTTCAATCATCTGAATTGAACTAAAATTAAATATGAAATGAAAAGGCAGACTTCTCTTGAATTACAGGCAGAGCATATGCTTCAGCTTGTTAAACAAGTGAAACTGGTCAGGCTAATCCAGTTTCAATAATCTGAATAAAAAAAAAAAAAAAAAAAAAAGTACTGTACTGTAAAAGTCCGCGACCCAATCAAAACGGCCCCGCGACGCTACCCACCAGTTGAGAAACGCTGGCCTAACGCTAGCATTAGCTCAATTAGCTTGTTGCAACTAGTCCCAAACATTGATGAACAGTGTGTCCTAACGCCAGGGGGACAAGGTGTTTGTTTTGGCTGGCTGAGGTTAGCCTATAAGGCACAGTTGTTGTGGCTAACAGCCTCCATTCACACTAGGCTATTCACACTAGGCTATCTCTTCCATTATGTTTTCAAACCCAGCTGGCTGTATAAAATGAACAACCACAAAGTGGTGACACTTACCCATGGGTTCAGTTCATTTTGTTCATTCATTGTTTTCTGGACATGTTACCATGCTACATTAACACAGCAGGTAACAGAACAGACAGGCCTCCCATGGTTGGCGACAAGTGTATATCATTGTCTCTACCCAAGATGCAACACTGCTCTACCCAACATGCAACGCTGCTGCTCAGAGTTGCTCTTAAGCTCTATTTATCTGGTCAAATCTCACCGGATTCCTGTTTCCAGTACACTTTTAGCATTTGGTTTTTAACAGAGAAGAGTTGGAGTTGCTGAAAACATACAGTATGCAAATGAGAGGGAGACCATGAGTGATATACCCACTGAGATACAAGCATAGGTGTGTCTGTTGTCTGTATAATAGCGTGCGTGCGACAAGTGTCAAGTGTCATACAAGAAGGAAGGCTGGCCATAATGAGAATGAATCCGCACTTCCTGCCGCCCTTCAAAATAAAACCATTTAGAAGGGACAGGCACTGAATGCTGCTATAGCGCCCCCTAAAGGCTAAATGACAAAATACTTCTGATATAGGCTCAGAGTACATCCCTCCACACCTGTACCAAGTTTGGTTAGCATCGGACGATCTTTGTGAAATAGGCCCCACCCACAGAAAGTTGGAAGTGGATTATATCGCAACGGTGCGTTTTTTTTTAAAACTTCCAAAGCAGTGTTGTGCAGGACAGTCCCCACATGATGTGTGCGTTGGTTTGGTGAAGATTGGACAAAGTTTCAAGGAGAAATGGCAAAAAAACTGTTTTGGACAAAATGCAAAATGGCGGAAAATCTAGTCAGATGGAAATGGGCGTGGCCTAGTTGAGTAGATGCGGGAGGACCCAAGGAATCCAGGGAAAAAATAATTTTGATGATAGACCCTACGGTTCAAAAGTTATCAAGCAAAAGGTAAGGAGGGCTGTTATAGCGCCACCATATGGTCAATTGGTGCAATTTTTTCGGGGATAGTAAAAGACCCCTCAGTGCACCTCCCTACCAAGTTTCGTAGCTCTAGCTGTTATGGTTTCTGAATTACAGCTAATTTACTGCAAGATTTTGCAAGATTTTTCCAAACCCCATGCAAGTCAATGGGGAAAAAAATGGCGCTTAATGGCGAATTGCGGCCAAACCGCTTTCACAAACCCTTAACAAAGTCATAGCATACATGTCCTCAATAAGCCGGTCATTTTGAGGTCTGGCATGTCTATGTGGTGCAAAAATTGGGGGAGTTATTAGTCGGACAAAAAGTGGATAGCAACTATAATAATAACTAGATGGTCTACATTTCCTAACGAAAATGTAATTGTGCTTGCTGTCCTCGCCATGCACCGCCTGGCTTCCAAAATCCCTGCCCATGGACCTAGGGGGACTAAGTAGTTATGGGGGTGCCTATGTGAGTAAAAGGACTTTGGAGTAGAAGTACTTGGTAGGTGGGGAAGTCAGACTGGTTGTAGCCTACTAGAGAGACACAAAAGGCTAGCCCAATCTCTGCAATCTAAAACTACATTACCTGCAAACTACAGCATCAATAATTACCATGTATTGTAAATGTCTCCAACTGTCTCAAGGAAAATAGGACATGATAACCTCCAGAGAAGTAGTATTCCTTGTAGTGTCATTCATGTTTATGGTTGCGACAACAACTGTTTACAAAACTAGCAGGCTTACCAGAGCTGCAAACACACAAGTGAAAAGCTATCAATGGCTGCATCTAATCAGCCAGTAACTAATGTAGGCTATGTTCCATTATGTTAGTGTAAGAAGTCAAATGTACTGATAATAGTCCCTGGTCACCAAAGTAATGTTACCCTTTTAGTTTTGTTACAGAGTTGCTGATCGGTTGTCATGTGTCCAGTCAGCCAGAGAAGCTGCTTGGGTAGCATGCTAACTAACGCCTAACGCAGTGGTTCTCAACTGGTGTAGCCTCAGGACCCACTATTTTCCTTGTCATGAAGTCGCGACCCAAATTTCAGATTTTTTTTTAAACCACTCAAATTTATTGCACAAAAAATAGCGCATTTATTTAATACACAATGCCTTCATGCACTGTCAAATGAACAAAAAAGTGCAACAGAAGTGCAACTACGGCTAAAAACCAATTGAAATAAGGCAGACTTGAATTACAGGCCTATATGTTTTTAAATTTAAACAAGTCAAACTGGTCATGGTCAGAAAGTCTTATTTGAACTGTATGAAATATGAAATAAAAGGCAGACTTTTCTTGAATCACAGGCAGGCTATATTCTTTTTAGTTAAACTGGTCATAACTTTTAATTAAACTGGGGCCATGCTAATCCAGTTTCAATCATCTGAATTGAACTAAAATTAAATATGAAATGAAAAGGCAGACTTCTCTTGAATTACAGGCAGAGCATATGCTTCAGCTTGTTAAACAAGTGAAACTGGTCAGGCTAATCCAGTTTCAATAATCTGAATAAAAAAAAAAAAAAAAAAAAAGTACTGTACTGTAAAAGTCCGCGACCCAATCAAAACGGCCCCGCGACGCTACCCACCAGTTGAGAAACGCTGGCCTAACGCTAGCATTAGCTCAATTAGCTTGTTGCAACTAGTCCCAAACATTGATGAACAGTGTGTCCTAACGCCAGGGGGACAAGGTGTTTGTTTTGGCTGGCTGAGGTTAGCCTATAAGGCACAGTTGTTGTGGCTAACAGCCTCCATTCACACTAGGCTATTCACACTAGGCTATCTCTTCCATTATGTTTTCAAACCCAGCTGGCTGTATAAAATGAACAACCACAAAGTGGTGACACTTACCCATGGGTTCAGTTCATTTTGTTCATTCATTGTTTTCTGGACATGTTACCATGCTACATTAACACAGCAGGTAACAGAACAGACAGGCCTCCCATGGTTGGCGACAAGTGTATATCATTGTCTCTACCCAAGATGCAACACTGCTCTACCCAACATGCAACGCTGCTGCTCAGAGTTGCTCTTAAGCTCTATTTATCTGGTCAAATCTCACCGGATTCCTGTTTCCAGTACACTTTTAGCATTTGGTTTTTAACAGAGAAGAGTTGGAGTTGCTGAAAACATACAGTATGCAAATGAGAGGGAGACCATGAGTGATATACCCACTGAGATACAAGCATAGGTGTGTCTGTTGTCTGTATAATAGCGTGCGTGCGACAAGTGTCAAGTGTCATACAAGAAGGAAGGCTGGCCATAATGAGAATGAATCCGCACTTCCTGCCGCCCTTCAAAATAAAACCATTTAGAAGGGACAGGCACTGAATGCTGCTATAGCGCCCCCTAAAGGCTAAATGACAAAATACTTCTGATATAGGCTCAGAGTACATCCCTCCACACCTGTACCAAGTTTGGTTAGCATCGGACGATCTTTGTGAAATAGGCCCCACCCACAGAAAGTTGGAAGTGGATTATATCGCAACGGTGCGTTTTTTTTTAAAACTTCCAAAGCAGTGTTGTGCAGGACAGTCCCCACATGATGTGTGCGTTGGTTTGGTGAAGATTGGACAAAGTTTCAAGGAGAAATGGCAAAAAAACTGTTTTGGACAAAATGCAAAATGGCGGAAAATCTAGTCAGATGGAAATGGGCGTGGCCTAGTTGAGTAGATGCGGGAGGACCCAAGGAATCCAGGGAAAAAATAATTTTGATGATAGACCCTACGGTTCAAAAGTTATCAAGCAAAAGGTAAGGAGGGCTGTTATAGCGCCACCATATGGTCAATTGGTGCAATTTTTTCGGGGATAGTAAAAGACCCCTCAGTGCACCTCCCTACCAAGTTTCGTAGCTCTAGCTGTTATGGTTTCTGAATTACAGCTAATTTACTGCAAGATTTTGCAAGATTTTTCCAAACCCCATGCAAGTCAATGGGGAAAAAAATGGCGCTTAATGGCGAATTGCGGCCAAACCGCTTTCACAAACCCTTAACAAAGTCATAGCATACATGTCCTCAATAAGCCGGTCATTTTGAGGTCTGGCATGTCTATGTGGTGCAAAAATTGGGGGAGTTATTAGTCGGACAAAAAGTGGATAGCAACTATAATAATAACTAGATGGTCTACATTTCCTAACGAAAATGTAATTGTGCTTGCTGTCCTCGCCATGCACCGCCTGGCTTCCAAAATCCCTGCCCATGGACCTAGGGGGACTAAGTAGTTATGGGGGTGCCTATGTGAGTAAAAGGACTTTGGAGTAGAAGTACTTGGTAGGTGGGGAAGTCAGACTGGTTGTAGCCTACTAGAGAGACACAAAAGGCTAGCCCAATCTCTGCAATCTAAAACTACATTACCTGCAAACTACAGCATCAATAATTACCATGTATTGTAAATGTCTCCAACTGTCTCAAGGAAAATAGGACATGATAACCTCCAGAGAAGTAGTATTCCTTGTAGTGTCATTCATGTTTATGGTTGCGACAACAACTGTTTACAAAACTAGCAGGCTTACCAGAGCTGCAAACACACAAGTGAAAAGCTATCAATGGCTGCATCTAATCAGCCAGTAACTAATGTAGGCTATGTTCCATTATGTTAGTGTAAGAAGTCAAATGTACTGATAATAGTCCCTGGTCACCAAAGTAATGTTACCCTTTTAGTTTTGTTACAGAGTTGCTGATCGGTTGTCATGTGTCCAGTCAGCCAGAGAAGCTGCTTGGGTAGCATGCTAACTAACGCCTAACGCAGTGGTTCTCAACTGGTGTAGCCTCAGGACCCACTATTTTCCTTGTCATGAAGTCGCGACCCAAATTTCAGATTTTTTTTTAAACCACTCAAATTTATTGCACAAAAAATAGCGCATTTATTTAATACACAATGCCTTCATGCACTGTCAAATGAACAAAAAAGTGCAACAGAAGTGCAACTACGGCTAAAAACCAATTGAAATAAGGCAGACTTGAATTACAGGCCTATATGTTTTTAAATTTAAACAAGTCAAACTGGTCATGGTCAGAAAGTCTTATTTGAACTGTATGAAATATGAAATAAAAGGCAGACTTTTCTTGAATCACAGGCAGGCTATATTCTTTTTAGTTAAACTGGTCATAACTTTTAATTAAACTGGGGCCATGCTAATCCAGTTTCAATCATCTGAATTGAACTAAAATTAAATATGAAATGAAAAGGCAGACTTCTCTTGAATTACAGGCAGAGCATATGCTTCAGCTTGTTAAACAAGTGAAACTGGTCAGGCTAATCCAGTTTCAATAATCTGAATAAAAAAAAAAAAAAAAAAAAAGTACTGTACTGTAAAAGTCCGCGACCCAATCAAAACGGCCCCGCGACGCTACCCACCAGTTGAGAAACGCTGGCCTAACGCTAGCATTAGCTCAATTAGCTTGTTGCAACTAGTCCCAAACATTGATGAACAGTGTGTCCTAACGCCAGGGGGACAAGGTGTTTGTTTTGGCTGGCTGAGGTTAGCCTATAAGGCACAGTTGTTGTGGCTAACAGCCTCCATTCACACTAGGCTATTCACACTAGGCTATCTCTTCCATTATGTTTTCAAACCCAGCTGGCTGTATAAAATGAACAACCACAAAGTGGTGACACTTACCCATGGGTTCAGTTCATTTTGTTCATTCATTGTTTTCTGGACATGTTACCATGCTACATTAACACAGCAGGTAACAGAACAGACAGGCCTCCCATGGTTGGCGACAAGTGTATATCATTGTCTCTACCCAAGATGCAACACTGCTCTACCCAACATGCAACGCTGCTGCTCAGAGTTGCTCTTAAGCTCTATTTATCTGGTCAAATCTCACCGGATTCCTGTTTCCAGTACACTTTTAGCATTTGGTTTTTAACAGAGAAGAGTTGGAGTTGCTGAAAACATACAGTATGCAAATGAGAGGGAGACCATGAGTGATATACCCACTGAGATACAAGCATAGGTGTGTCTGTTGTCTGTATAATAGCGTGCGTGCGACAAGTGTCAAGTGTCATACAAGAAGGAAGGCTGGCCATAATGAGAATGAATCCGCACTTCCTGCCGCCCTTCAAAATAAAACCATTTAGAAGGGACAGGCACTGAATGCTGCTATAGCGCCCCCTAAAGGCTAAATGACAAAATACTTCTGATATAGGCTCAGAGTACATCCCTCCACACCTGTACCAAGTTTGGTTAGCATCGGACGATCTTTGTGAAATAGGCCCCACCCACAGAAAGTTGGAAGTGGATTATATCGCAACGGTGCGTTTTTTTTTAAAACTTCCAAAGCAGTGTTGTGCAGGACAGTCCCCACATGATGTGTGCGTTGGTTTGGTGAAGATTGGACAAAGTTTCAAGGAGAAATGGCAAAAAAACTGTTTTGGACAAAATGCAAAATGGCGGAAAATCTAGTCAGATGGAAATGGGCGTGGCCTAGTTGAGTAGATGCGGGAGGACCCAAGGAATCCAGGGAAAAATAATTTTGATGATAGACCCTACGGTTCAAAAGTTATCAAGCAAAAGGTAAGGAGGGCTGTTATAGCGCCACCATATGGTCAATTGGTGCAATTTTTTCGGGGATAGTAAAAGACCCCTCAGTGCACCTCCCTACCAAGTTTCGTAGCTCTAGCTGTTATGGTTTCTGAATTACAGCTAATTTACTGCAAGATTTTGCAAGATTTTTCCAAACCCCATGCAAGTCAATGGGGAAAAAAATGGCGCTTAATGGCGAATTGCGGCCAAACCGCTTTCACAAACCCTTAACAAAGTCATAGCATACATGTCCTCAATAAGCCGGTCATTTGAGGTCTGGCATGTCTATGTGGTGCAAAAATTGGGGGAGTTATTAGTCGGACAAAAAGTGGATAGCAACTATAATAATAACTAGATGGTCTACATTTCCTAACGAAAATGTAATTGTGCTTGCTGTCCTCGCCATGCACCGCCTGGCTTCCAAAATCCCTGCCCATGGACCTAGGGGGACTAAGTAGTTATGGGGGTGCCTATGTGAGTAAAAGGACTTTGGAGTAGAAGTACTTGGTAGGTGGGGAAGTCAGACTGGTTGTAGCCTACTAGAGAGACACAAAAGGCTAGCCCAATCTCTGCAATCTAAAACTACATTACCTGCAAACTACAGCATCAATAATTACCATGTATTGTAAATGTCTCCAACTGTCTCAAGGAAAATAGGACATGATAACCTCCAGAGAAGTAGTATTCCTTGTAGTGTCATTCATGTTTATGGTTGCGACAACAACTGTTTACAAAACTAGCAGGCTTACCAGAGCTGCAAACACACAAGTGAAAAGCTATCAATGGCTGCATCTAATCAGCCAGTAACTAATGTAGGCTATGTTCCATTATGTTAGTGTAAGAAGTCAAATGTACTGATAATAGTCCCTGGTCACCAAAGTAATGTTACCCTTTTAGTTTTGTTACAGAGTTGCTGATCGGTTGTCATGTGTCCAGTCAGCCAGAGAAGCTGCTTGGGTAGCATGCTAACTAACGCCTAACGCAGTGGTTCTCAACTGGTGTAGCCTCAGGACCCACTATTTTCCTTGTCATGAAGTCGCGACCCAAATTTCAGATTTTTTTTTAAACCACTCAAATTTATTGCACAAAAAATAGCGCATTTATTTAATACACAATGCCTTCATGCACTGTCAAATGAACAAAAAAGTGCAACAGAAGTGCAACTACGGCTAAAAACCAATTGAAATAAGGCAGACTTGAATTACAGGCCTATATGTTTTTAAATTTAAACAAGTCAAACTGGTCATGGTCAGAAAGTCTTATTTGAACTGTATGAAATATGAAATAAAAGGCAGACTTTTCTTGAATCACAGGCAGGCTATATTCTTTTTAGTTAAACTGGTCATAACTTTTAATTAAACTGGGGCCATGCTAATCCAGTTTCAATCATCTGAATTGAACTAAAATTAAATATGAAATGAAAAGGCAGACTTCTCTTGAATTACAGGCAGAGCATATGCTTCAGCTTGTTAAACAAGTGAAACTGGTCAGGCTAATCCAGTTTCAATAATCTGAATAAAAAAAAAAAAAAAAAAAAAAGTACTGTACTGTAAAAAGTCCGCGACCCAATCAAAACGGCCCCGCGACGCTACCCACCAGTTGAGAAACGCTGGCCTAACGCTAGCATTAGCTCAATTAGCTTGTTGCAACTAGTCCCAAACATTGATGAACAGTGTGTCCTAACGCCAGGGGGACAAGGTGTTTGTTTTGGCTGGCTGAGGTTAGCCTATAAGGCACAGTTGTTGTGGCTAACAGCCTCCATTCACACTAGGCTATTCACACTAGGCTATCTCTTCCATTATGTTTTCAAACCCAGCTGGCTGTATAAAATGAACAACCACAAAGTGGTGACACTTACCCATGGGTTCAGTTCATTTTGTTCATTCATTGTTTTCTGGACATGTTACCATGCTACATTAACACAGCAGGTAACAGAACAGACAGGCCTCCCATGGTTGGCGACAAGTGTATATCATTGTCTCTACCCAAGATGCAACACTGCTCTACCCAACATGCAACGCTGCTGCTCAGAGTTGCTCTTAAGCTCTATTTATCTGGTCAAATCTCACCGGATTCCTGTTTCCAGTACACTTTTAGCATTTGGTTTTTAACAGAGAAGAGTTGGAGTTGCTGAAAACATACAGTATGCAAATGAGAGGGAGACCATGAGTGATATACCCACTGAGATACAAGCATAGGTGTGTCTGTTGTCTGTATAATAGCGTGCGTGCGACAAGTGTCAAGTGTCATACAAGAAGGAAGGCTGGCCATAATGAGAATGAATCCGCACTTCCTGCCGCCCTTCAAAATAAAACCATTTAGAAGGGACAGGCACTGAATGCTGCTATAGCGCCCCCTAAAGGCTAAATGACAAAATACTTCTGATATAGGCTCAGAGTACATCCCTCCACACCTGTACCAAGTTTGGTTAGCATCGGACGATCTTTGTGAAATAGGCCCCACCCACAGAAAGTTGGAAGTGGATTATATCGCAACGGTGCGTTTTTTTTTAAAACTTCCAAAGCAGTGTTGTGCAGGACAGTCCCCACATGATGTGTGCGTTGGTTTGGTGAAGATTGGACAAAGTTTCAAGGAGAAATGGCAAAAAAACTGTTTTGGACAAAATGCAAAATGGCGGAAAATCTAGTCAGATGGAAATGGGCGTGGCCTAGTTGAGTAGATGCGGGAGGACCCAAGGAATCCAGGGAAAAAATAATTTTGATGATAGACCCTACGGTTCAAAAGTTATCAAGCAAAAGGTAAGGAGGGCTGTTATAGCGCCACCATATGGTCAATTGGTGCAATTTTTTCGGGGATAGTAAAAGACCCCTCAGTGCACCTCCCTACCAAGTTTCGTAGCTCTAGCTGTTATGGTTTCTGAATTACAGCTAATTTACTGCAAGATTTTGCAAGATTTTTCCAAACCCCCATGCAAGTCAATGGGGAAAAAAATGGCGCTTAATGGCGAATTGCGGCCAAACCGCTTTCACAAACCCTTAACAAAGTCATAGCATACATGTCCTCAATAAGCCGGTCATTTTGAGGTCTGGCATGTCTATGTGGTGCAAAAATTGGGGGAGTTATTAGTCGGACAAAAAGTGGATAGCAACTATAATAATAACTAGATGGTCTACATTTCCTAACGAAAATGTAATTGTGCTTGCTGTCCTCGCCATGCACCGCCTGGCTTCCAAAATCCCTGCCCATGGACCTAGGGGGACTAAGTAGTTATGGGGGTGCCTATGTGAGTAAAAGGACTTTGGAGTAGAAGTACTTGGTAGGTGGGGAAGTCAGACTGGTTGTAGCCTACTAGAGAGACACAAAAGGCTAGCCCAATCTCTGCAATCTAAAACTACATTACCTGCAAACTACAGCATCAATAATTACCATGTATTGTAAATGTCTCCAACTGTCTCAAGGAAAATAGGACATGATAACCTCCAGAGAAGTAGTATTCCTTGTAGTGTCATTCATGTTTATGGTTGCGACAACAACTGTTTACAAAACTAGCAGGCTTACCAGAGCTGCAAACACACAAGTGAAAAGCTATCAATGGCTGCATCTAATCAGCCAGTAACTAATGTAGGCTATGTTCCATTATGTTAGTGTAAGAAGTCAAATGTACTGATAATAGTCCCTGGTCACCAAAGTAATGTTACCCTTTTAGTTTTGTTACAGAGTTGCTGATCGGTTGTCATGTGTCCAGTCAGCCAGAGAAGCTGCTTGGGTAGCATGCTAACTAACGCCTAACGCAGTGGTTCTCAACTGGTGTAGCCTCAGGACCCACTATTTTCCTTGTCATGAAGTCGCGACCCAAATTTCAGATTTTTTTTTAAACCACTCAAATTTATTGCACAAAAAATAGCGCATTTATTTAATACACAATGCCTTCATGCACTGTCAAATGAACAAAAAAGTGCAACAGAAGTGCAACTACGGCTAAAAACCAATTGAAATAAGGCAGACTTGAATTACAGGCCTATATGTTTTTAAATTTAAACAAGTCAAACTGGTCATGGTCAGAAAGTCTTATTTGAACTGTATGAAATATGAAATAAAAGGCAGACTTTTCTTGAATCACAGGCAGGCTATATTCTTTTTAGTTAAACTGGTCATAACTTTTAATTAAACTGGGGCCATGCTAATCCAGTTTCAATCATCTGAATTGAACTAAAATTAAATATGAAATGAAAAGGCAGACTTCTCTTGAATTACAGGCAGAGCATATGCTTCAGCTTGTTAAACAAGTGAAACTGGTCAGGCTAATCCAGTTTCAATAATCTGAATAAAAAAAAAAAAAAAAAAAAAAGTACTGTACTGTAAA
>NW_028151578.1:0-63029 GCF_964638095.1 Poromitra crassiceps | reverse complement strand
GGGACTCAACCACATGGTGGATTTGTCCCATGGCACAGGCTCACAATCAAAACACACACAGGGATATGCATGGACTTGTATTGCGAGGGGCGGCATGGCAGGCGTCCGACCTTGCAGGGTGGCACCCCAAAACTGGAACAGACCACGAAAGGTCGAGGGAATGGAATTTTTGAACCATTTCTTTTTGTTTCATACTTACTTTTATTCAAAGTAATTTATTTTCTATTCAGAAAATTTTATGAGAGGTTAATAGTATGAGAAAGTGCGTCACTTAGGTGCCAGAGTAAAATACTTTCTCTGGGGTGGGAGCTTAACCACGCCCCTCCAGCCAGTGAAGCGGCTCGCTCTGCGATGAGCTCATTGTGCTGGAGACAACCGAACAGACCGCATCGCTGCAAAA
Organism: Poromitra crassiceps; assembly: GCF_964638095.1. Taxonomy (NCBI): domain Eukaryota; kingdom Metazoa; phylum Chordata; class Actinopteri; order Beryciformes; family Melamphaidae; genus Poromitra; species Poromitra crassiceps. The sequence continues at coordinate 62,629 of NW_028151578.1, read as the reverse complement.
GCTCTTTTTTCACTCAAGCCTCATTGAAGACCCACTAAGTCACATTTTTTGATCACAGTCAACTTGAAAACACCTGATGAGATCCCTGATGATCGAAACGCGTCGTGTTACAGATTAAGTTGACGATTTTCTACGACCTAAGTTCCTTATTGGACGCGTTCAAGAAAGACACGCGGACCAAAATCAAGAGCAAGCAGCAAAAAGGTCCTTATCAGGACCAGAAGAAATAGCCCTTCTAAGGGCTAAAAAAGCTCTTATCAGAGCTAAGAAGAAGCGGCAATTTAGCAGAGAAAGCTGGGTAGAGTAGCTGCAATTGTGCGACCACCTGTGACCCAGAGCTAGAACAAGCAGGGGCAGGGGAGACGCCATTTTGTGCTTCAAAAAAGAAGCAACTAGCAGCCAGGTAGGCCCGTGTCGGCAAACAAATCTGCGCAGCGTCCACATTGAGACGCCTGACTGTCTGAATAAATAGCAGTCATTAAACAGCATCAAATAAAAAAAGCCTGGGCAGTTATGTCTAAAAAGAGGGGCAGATCACTCACACGCCTGGGGTCTAGGGTAGTTACACATCCGCCCAGGGTGTCTCATAGAAGCCCTAACATACGCCCAGAGCAAAATCCACTGCAACAGAGGCCTCCCAACAGCCAGGCGTCCAACATAGAGCCTAGGCAACAGCAACCCAGCCCATACAGGGCTTTAGAGTTTAGGGATGAGTCCGTATCAGGACCAGAATCCGAACAGAACCTGACAGTGAGAGGTAGAGCACCAGCGGCACCTAGGCTAGTGGCTGCATGTGATGGCACTGGTTGCTATTCAGATATATGCACCAAATGTAGGCCACCATATACGGGTGACATAGTTAAGGACGACCCCCAGTCACAAAATCCAGGACTGGGGGGATGAGACATACTACCCATGGCAGCCCTCACAGCAAGATACTGTGGCCCTAGCCGACGATACTCAAAGACACCTTAGTGTGGAGGAGGGCCAATACACAGGCCCTTGGGACTGGCATACTACAGAGCCCTGTCGTCTCCCCACAGACCAGCACCAGGCGCCCGAGGGGCACGATAGGCCTGAGTGTGTAGGCAATAGTGGGAATTACATGGAGGAGGGGTCAGACCCTCAACATAGGGACAAAGCTAAGGTCATGCTAGCTATTATTAGGGCCTCTCACCATTTAGCATTTGTGACCCAGGACGCTCCTCCACCAGGGATCAGCAAAATTACTGGAACACTCATTGCCGCAGTCCGACCATTTGGTCCCACCCCAGAGTTAGACCAAATCTTAGAGGGACATGCGAGACAATGGGAAATGGCTACTTTAAGGAGCCTGCGGAGCCACTATATGGCCAGGATGCAGGCTGAGATTAACACCATGCCACATATGACAGATTCAGAGTGGCATGGGCCTTTTGAAACAGCAACAAGATGGGCACACAAAGCCATGGCCTCACTGCAGTCACATACTGTAAAAACAGCTGAGGCCATGATAGAGGCCAAGGTTAAAGGTGAAACAGCGGCGGTGGCATCTGTGGGTTACGCTACGCCCCCACAACAAGCAGCAGTTATACATAAGCCTGCAGCAGTATTAATGCTTAATGTCAGGGATGCTACTCAGAGAGACATCCGTACTGACCGTGACACACCCTCGTCCGAATGTGACAGCTCTGCAACACAGAGTCAGAGACTGGAAGTAGGGCCTGGGTCTGTGACCTCACTCGTACATAGTGCAGAGGTCAAACACACCTGCTCAGTCAGGTGGCGCACCGCCCCACCTAAGAACCAGAAACCCACTAGGCATGCCTCCACACCAAACAAATATAGGGATTGGGTTCTAACCACTAACACGCAGTGGTTGCTCCTAGGGGATTCGAACCTGAAAAACATACACAGGTTCAGATGCCCCCAACTGCAGATTGACAGTTACCCTGGTGCCCATTTTGGCCATGTTCCTGCTCTTATGACCCATACAACTGTCTGTGCAGAGGTCACAAAGGTCATCCTGGCAGTGGGGATTAATTGCCATGCTTGGATAGACAGATCTACCCTGCACAGACAGATGATTCAAGCGGTCACAGCCTTACAAGAGCGCTTCCCCCTGGCAAGAATATGGGTCCCGCTGGTGAATTATTCACAGCATCTGCCCTATCAATCGGCTGAGATGCTTGAATACTTGAACCACATCATAGGAGAGAGACTGAGAACAATACCCCTGTTGCCATCCAGCAGTTTATGACACAGGGGGACAATATTCACTGGACAGCAGACACAGCTCAGCGAATGTTAGAACATTGGTTGAGACACACTCAATAAGAAGGACATACATCCTCTTACTAAAAGGATATACATCCACTAAAAAGCCAATGTTCTCTCATTCTATCTCTACCTCTCAGGCACAACACACACAGTCACGGTGGTGACAGGTAAAGTGTGTTGGAGTCACTCACAGGCCTCTATGAGAAACAGACCAACACTAGGCACAAGTCTAATTGTTTCTCAGAGGGCACACTTATTTGGTATACACCACAGTTACAAGCCGCGGTATGCGTAGTCTTTCAAATGGTATTTAGGGGAGCCATTTCTCACTTCATCTCAGTAACAAGAGAGCCGTCCATGGGAGTTACATAGGGAGCAGGGACCTGGTGATGGGACGCTCAGGGCAGTGTTATCGAGAGCGTGCCATAGACCGAGGCCTTTAGCCTCGGTCACAACTTTTCCCCCAAACCTAACCCGGCCAGATCCTGACATTGTGCCGAGTGGCCAGGCCCCTGTTTTCTATCACCCAGGACCCAATCTTGAATGCTATATGATGAAGATGCAGTGGATACAATTATAACACCAACCTGGTGTACAAAAAGTTGTTTAACTACTTAAAAGCAACAAAGACCCTCACTTAAAGGTCATAACAAGGCCTTTGATGCTGACTAACTGCATAGTACAGTCATGTCTGGCAAAGGTCATGGTATGACCTTGCTGTGGAGGCCAGAACCAGGTCTCCATAATTTGATGCTGATTTTTAAACTGCATAACATTGGACATGTCTGACATGCAGAAAAGCCCTGCCTGGCTCCCACTTACACACTTAAAAGCCATGTTAGGCCTTGTCTCAACCACTAGATGGAACTATAAACCTCTCCTACGATTTAAGTTGGTTTTGCCCCCTTATTTAATATCCCTGTTACAAGGCTTAACACCTAGTTTGAAAGGCCAGGAATGTAATCAGGAGTCTCAGTTTGAAGACCCAGTATTGGTGTCACTGTCTTGACCCTGGGGTCGCGGGGGTGCACGAGGAGTCCCTCCTGAGCATTGGAGGGGACTTCATGGTTTGGATACCATGAGAGTGTGCTTGAGTGCTTGGAGGTGGCACACTGGTGTATCCTGTGATTCAAAAGTGTCCAGGCATGGACCCAAGCAGGCATCTCATGAGAAACACTGTTCTTGTTGCTGAGCTTGTTTTAAAGCACATAATGTAAACAGAACAGCCACAGCAGTGCTTAAGCCTGGTAGAGCACTTTGAAGGCCATACTTTAGCCCAATATAACACTGCTTATATATGTCATAACAGATGCCTAGCCTAGTGCTTTGTGTGACAGTCATAGCAGTGACAAGCCAAATCGAGCAATTTGAAGGCCGTACTTTAGCCTAAATATAACACTGCTTATGCATGTAAACACATATGCCTAAACCTAACCTAGGCATTTTGTATAGACATAACCATCACCTATCCCTTAACCCATAACCTAACCACGCCCTTTAGTGCCTGAACTTAACCAATCACCTTATTGTGCAGTTAACTAACCCCATCCTATTATAAATACACACCTTAACCCCTCCAATTCACGTTTAATTAGATCTAGGCCCTAAACCGAACCAAGTTTACCCCTAAAGAAAATTGTCACCCTGGCCTAACCCTAAATTTAATTGGGACATTGAACATACAACATAGATCAATTAGAGTGGAGGAAATCAAATTGTAATAGCATGCCTTAATTTGAAGGCCCAATATTGCTGTCACTGTCTTGACCCTGGGGTCATGGGGTGTGTGAGAGGTCTCCCCTGAGCATTGATGGGGACTTCATGGTTTGGACACCATGAGGGTGTACCGGGGTGCTTGTGGGTGACATACTTACGCATCCTGTGATCCAGAGGTGTTCAAACATTGATCCAAGAAGGCATTACATGCTGAGGGCCAGTAAATGCCAGGATGTAGAATGTGGTTAAGTGTGATTTTGATTGTTCACCTGATGCAAGGGGGACTCAACCACATGGTGGATTTGTCCCATGGCACAGGCTCACAATCAAAACACACACAGGGATATGCATGGACTTGTATTGCGAGGGGCGGCATGGCAGGCGTCCGACCTTGCAGGGTGGCACCCCAAAACTGGAACAGACCACGAAAGGTCGAGGGAATGGAATTTTTGAACCATTTCTTTTTGTTTCATACTTACTTTTATTCAAAGTAATTTATTTTCTATTCAGAAAATTTTATGAGAGGTTAATAGTATGAGAAAGTGCGTCACTTAGGTGCCAGAGTAAAATACTTTCTCTGGGGTGGGAGCTTAACCACGCCCCTCCAGCCAGTGAAGCGGCTCGCTCTGCGATGAGCTCATTGTGCTGGAGACAACCGAACAGACCGCATCGCTGCAAAAGCTCTTTTTTCACTCAAGCCTCATTGAAGACCCCACTAAGTCACATTTTTTGATCACAGTCAACTTGAAAACACCTGATGAGATCCCTGATGATCGAAACGCGTCGTGTTACAGATTAAGTTGACGATTTTCTACGACCTAAGTTCCTTATTGGACGCGTTCAAGAAAGACACGCGGACCAAAATCAAGAGCAAGCAGCAAAAAGGTCCTTATCAGGACCAGAAGAAATAGCCCTTCTAAGGGCTAAAAAAGCTCTTATCAGAGCTAAGAAGAAGCGGCAATTTAGCAGAGAAAGCTGGGTAGAGTAGCTGCAATTGTGCGACCACCTGTGACCCAGAGCTAGAACAAGCAGGGGCAGGGGAGACGCCATTTTGTGCTTCAAAAAAGAAGCAACTAGCAGCCAGGTAGGCCCGTGTCGGCAAACAAATCTGCGCAGCGTCCACATTGAGACGCCTGACTGTCTGAATAAATAGCAGTCATTAAACAGCATCAAATAAAAAAAGCCTGGGCAGTTATGTCTAAAAAGAGGGGCAGATCACTCACACGCCTGGGGTCTAGGGTAGTTACACATCCGCCCAGGGTGTCTCATAGAAGCCCTAACATACGCCCAGAGCAAAATCCACTGCAACAGAGGCCTCCCAACAGCCAGGCGTCCAACATAGAGCCTAGGCAACAGCAACCCAGCCCATACAGGGCTTTAGAGTTTAGGGATGAGTCCGTATCAGGACCAGAATCCGAACAGAACCTGACAGTGAGAGGTAGAGCACCAGCGGCACCTAGGCTAGTGGCTGCATGTGATGGCACTGGTTGCTATTCAGATATATGCACCAAATGTAGGCCACCATATACGGGTGACATAGTTAAGGACGACCCCCAGTCACAAAATCCAGACTGGGGGGATGAGACATACTACCCATGGCAGCCCTCACAGCAAGATACTGTGGCCCTAGCCGACGATACTCAAAGACACCTTAGTGTGGAGGAGGGCCAATACACAGGCCCTTGGGACTGGCATACTACAGAGCCCTGTCGTCTCCCCACAGACCAGCACCAGGCGCCCGAGGGGCACGATAGGCCTGAGTGTGTAGGCAATAGTGGGAATTACATGGAGGAGGGGTCAGACCCTCAACATAGGGACAAAGCTAAGGTCATGCTAGCTATTATTAGGGCCTCTCACCATTTAGCATTTGTGACCCAGGACGCTCCTCCACCAGGGATCAGCAAAATTACTGGAACACTCATTGCCGCAGTCCGACCATTTGGTCCCACCCCAGAGTTAGACCAAATCTTAGAGGGACATGCGAGACAATGGGAAATGGCTACTTTAAGGAGCCTGCGGAGCCACTATATGGCCAGGATGCAGGCTGAGATTAACACCATGCCACATATGACAGATTCAGAGTGGCATGGGCCTTTTGAAACAGCAACAAGATGGGCACACAAAGCCATGGCCTCACTGCAGTCACATACTGTAAAAACAGCTGAGGCCATGATAGAGGCCAAGGTTAAAGGTGAAACAGCGGCGGTGGCATCTGTGGGTTACGCTACGCCCCCACAACAAGCAGCAGTTATACATAAGCCTGCAGCAGTATTAATGCTTAATGTCAGGGATGCTACTCAGAGAGACATCCGTACTGACCGTGACACACCCTCGTCCGAATGTGACAGCTCTGCAACACAGAGTCAGAGACTGGAAGTAGGGCCTGGGTCTGTGACCTCACTCGTACATAGTGCAGAGGTCAAACACACCTGCTCAGTCAGGTGGCGCACCGCCCCACCTAAGAACCAGAAACCCACTAGGCATGCCTCCACACCAAACAAATATAGGGATTGGGTTCTAACCACTAACACGCAGTGGTTGCTCCTAGGGGATTCGAACCTGAAAAACATACACAGGTTCAGATGCCCCCAACTGCAGATTGACAGTTACCCTGGTGCCCATTTTGGCCATGTTCCTGCTCTTATGACCCATACAACTGTCTGTGCAGAGGTCACAAAGGTCATCCTGGCAGTGGGGATTAATTGCCATGCTTGGATAGACAGATCTACCCTGCACAGACAGATGATTCAAGCGGTCACAGCCTTACAAGAGCGCTTCCCCCTGGCAAGAATATGGGTCCCGCTGGTGAATTATTCACAGCATCTGCCCTATCAATCGGCTGAGATGCTTGAATACTTGAACCACATCATAGGAGAGAGACTGAGAACAATACCCCTGTTGCCATCCCAGCAGTTTATGACACAGGGGGACAATATTCACTGGACAGCAGACACAGCTCAGCGAATGTTAGAACATTGGTTGAGACACACTCAATAAGAAGGACATACATCCTCTTACTAAAAGGATATACATCCACTAAAAAGCCAATGTTCTCTCATTCTATCTCTACCTCTCAGGCACAACACACACAGTCACGGTGGTGACAGGTAAAGTGTGTTGAGTCACTCACAGGCCTCTATGAGAAACAGACCAACACTAGGCACAAGTCTAATTGTTTCTCAGAGGGCACACTTATTTGGTATACACCACAGTTACAAGCCGCGGTATGCGTAGTCTTTCAAATGGTATTTAGGGGAGCCATTTCTCACTTCATCTCAGTAACAAGAGAGCCGTCCATGGGAGTTACATAGGGAGCAGGGACCTGGTGATGGGACGCTCAGGGCAGTGTTATCGAGAGCGTGCCATAGACCGAGGCCTTTAGCCTCGGTCACAACTTTTCCCCCAAACCTAACCCGGCCAGATCCTGACATTGTGCCGAGTGGCCAGGCCCCTGTTTTCTATCACCCAGGACCCAATCTTGAATGCTATATGATGAAGATGCAGTGGATACAATTATAACACCAACCTGGTGTACAAAAAGTTGTTTAACTACTTAAAAGCAACAAAGACCCTCACTTAAAGGTCATAACAAGGCCTTTGATGCTGACTAACTGCATAGTACAGTCATGTCTGGCAAAGGTCATGGTATGACCTTGCTGTGGAGGCCAGAACCAGGTCTCCATAATTTGATGCTGATTTTTAAACTGCATAACATTGGACATGTCTGACATGCAGAAAAGCCCTGCCTGGCTCCCACTTACACACTTAAAAGCCATGTTAGGCCTTGTCTCAACCACTAGATGGAACTATAAACCTCTCCTACGATTTAAGTTGGTTTTGCCCCCTTATTTAATATCCCTGTTACAAGGCTTAACACCTAGTTTGAAAGGCCAGGAATGTAATCAGGAGTCTCAGTTTGAAGACCCAGTATTGGTGTCACTGTCTTGACCCTGGGGTCGCGGGGTGCACGAGGAGTCCCTCCTGAGCATTGGAGGGGACTTCATGGTTTGGATACCATGAGAGTGTGCTTGAGTGCTTGGAGGTGGCACACTGGTGTATCCTGTGATTCAAAAGTGTCCAGGCATGGACCCAAGCAGGCATCTCATGAGAAACACTGTTCTTGTTGCTGAGCTTGTTTTAAAGCACATAATGTAAACAGAACAGCCACAGCAGTGCTTAAGCCTGGTAGAGCACTTGAAGGCCATACTTTAGCCCAATATAACACTGCTTATATATGTCATAACAGATGCCTAGCCTAGTGCTTTGTGTGACAGTCATAGCAGTGACAAGCCAAATCGAGCAATTTGAAGGCCGTACTTTAGCCTAAATATAACACTGCTTATGCATGTAAACACATATGCCTAAACCTAACCTAGGCATTTTGTATAGACATAACCATCACCTATCCCTTAACCCATAACCTAACCACGCCCTTTAGTGCCTGAACTTAACCAATCACCTTATTGTGCAGTTAACTAACCCCATCCTATTATAAATACACACCTTAACCCCTCCAATTCACGTTTAATTAGATCTAGGCCCTAAACCGAACCAAGTTTACCCCTAAAGAAAATTGTCACCCTGGCCTAACCCTAAATTTAATTGGGACATTGAACATACAACATAGATCAATTAGAGTGGAGGAAATCAAATTGTAATAGCATGCCTTAATTTGAAGGCCCAATATTGCTGTCACTGTCTTGACCCTGGGGTCATGGGGTGTGTGAGAGGTCTCCCCTGAGCATTGATGGGGACTTCATGGTTTGGACACCATGAGGGTGTACCGGGGTGCTTGTGGGTGACATACTTACGCATCCTGTGATCCAGAGGTGTTCAAACATTGATCCAAGAAGGCATTACATGCTGAGGGCCAGTAAATGCCAGGATGTAGAATGTGGTTAAGTGTGATTTTGATTGTTCACCTGATGCAAGGGGGACTCAACCACATGGTGGATTTGTCCCATGGCACAGGCTCACAATCAAAACACACACAGGGATATGCATGGACTTGTATTGCGAGGGGCGGCATGGCAGGCGTCCGACCTTGCAGGGTGGCACCCCAAAACTGGAACAGACCACGAAAGGTCGAGGGAATGGAATTTTTGAACCATTTCTTTTTGTTTCATACTTACTTTTATTCAAAGTAATTTATTTTCTATTCAGAAAATTTTATGAGAGGTTAATAGTATGAGAAAGTGCGTCACTTAGGTGCCAGAGTAAAATACTTTCTCTGGGGTGGGAGCTTAACCACGCCCCTCCAGCCAGTGAAGCGGCTCGCTCTGCGATGAGCTCATTGTGCTGGAGACAACCGAACAGACCGCATCGCTGCAAAAGCTCTTTTTTCACTCAAGCCTCATTGAAGACCCACTAAGTCACATTTTTTGATCACAGTCAACTTGAAAACACCTGATGAGATCCCTGATGATCGAAACGCGTCGTGTTACAGATTAAGTTGACGATTTTCTACGACCTAAGTTCCTTATTGGACGCGTTCAAGAAAGACACGCGGACCAAAATCAAGAGCAAGCAGCAAAAAGGTCCTTATCAGGACCAGAAGAAATAGCCCTTCTAAGGGCTAAAAAAGCTCTTATCAGAGCTAAGAAGAAGCGGCAATTTAGCAGAGAAAGCTGGGTAGAGTAGCTGCAATTGTGCGACCACCTGTGACCCAGAGCTAGAACAAGCAGGGGCAGGGGAGACGCCATTTTGTGCTTCAAAAAAGAAGCAACTAGCAGCCAGGTAGGCCCGTGTCGGCAAACAAATCTGCGCAGCGTCCACATTGAGACGCCTGACTGTCTGAATAAATAGCAGTCATTAAACAGCATCAAATAAAAAAAGCCTGGGCAGTTATGTCTAAAAGAGGGGCAGATCACTCACACGCCTGGGGGTCTAGGGTAGTTACACATCCGCCCAGGGTGTCTCATAGAAGCCCTAACATACGCCCAGAGCAAAATCCACTGCAACAGAGGCCTCCCAACAGCCAGGCGTCCAACATAGAGCCTAGGCAACAGCAACCCAGCCCATACAGGGCTTTAGAGTTTAGGGATGAGTCCGTATCAGGACCAGAATCCGAACAGAACCTGACAGTGAGAGGTAGAGCACCAGCGGCACCTAGGCTAGTGGCTGCATGTGATGGCACTGGTTGCTATTCAGATATATGCACCAAATGTAGGCCACCATATACGGGTGACATAGTTAAGGACGACCCCCAGTCACAAAATCCAGACTGGGGGGATGAGACATACTACCCATGGCAGCCCTCACAGCAAGATACTGTGGCCCTAGCCGACGATACTCAAAGACACCTTAGTGTGGAGGAGGGCCAATACACAGGCCCTTGGGACTGGCATACTACAGAGCCCTGTCGTCTCCCCACAGACCAGCACCAGGCGCCCGAGGGGCACGATAGGCCTGAGTGTGTAGGCAATAGTGGGAATTACATGGAGGAGGGGTCAGACCCTCAACATAGGGACAAAGCTAAGGTCATGCTAGCTATTATTAGGGCCTCTCACCATTTAGCATTTGTGACCCAGGACGCTCCTCCACCAGGGATCAGCAAAATTACTGGAACACTCATTGCCGCAGTCCGACCATTTGGTCCCACCCCAGAGTTAGACCAAATCTTAGAGGGACATGCGAGACAATGGGAAATGGCTACTTTAAGGAGCCTGCGGAGCCACTATATGGCCAGGATGCAGGCTGAGATTAACACCATGCCACATATGACAGATTCAGAGTGGCATGGGCCTTTTGAAACAGCAACAAGATGGGCACACAAAGCCATGGCCTCACTGCAGTCACATACTGTAAAAACAGCTGAGGCCATGATAGAGGCCAAGGTTAAAGGTGAAACAGCGGCGGTGGCATCTGTGGGTTACGCTACGCCCCCACAACAAGCAGCAGTTATACATAAGCCTGCAGCAGTATTAATGCTTAATGTCAGGGATGCTACTCAGAGAGACATCCGTACTGACCGTGACACACCCTCGTCCGAATGTGACAGCTCTGCAACACAGAGTCAGAGACTGGAAGTAGGGCCTGGGTCTGTGACCTCACTCGTACATAGTGCAGAGGTCAAACACACCTGCTCAGTCAGGTGGCGCACCGCCCCACCTAAGAACCAGAAACCCACTAGGCATGCCTCCACACCAAACAAATATAGGGATTGGGTTCTAACCACTAACACGCAGTGGTTGCTCCTAGGGGATTCGAACCTGAAAAACATACACAGGTTCAGATGCCCCCAACTGCAGATTGACAGTTACCCTGGTGCCCATTTTGGCCATGTTCCTGCTCTTATGACCCATACAACTGTCTGTGCAGAGGTCACAAAGGTCATCCTGGCAGTGGGGATTAATTGCCATGCTTGGATAGACAGATCTACCCTGCACAGACAGATGATTCAAGCGGTCACAGCCTTACAAGAGCGCTTCCCCCTGGCAAGAATATGGGTCCCGCTGGTGAATTATTCACAGCATCTGCCCTATCAATCGGCTGAGATGCTTGAATACTTGAACCACATCATAGGAGAGAGACTGAGAACAATACCCCTGTTGCCATCCCAGCAGTTTATGACACAGGGGGACAATATTCACTGGACAGCAGACACAGCTCAGCGAATGTTAGAACATTGGTTGAGACACACTCAATAAGAAGGACATACATCCTCTTACTAAAAGGATATACATCCACTAAAAAGCCAATGTTCTCTCATTCTATCTCTACCTCTCAGGCACAACACACACAGTCACGGTGGTGACAGGTAAAGTGTGTTGGAGTCACTCACAGGCCTCTATGAGAAACAGACCAACACTAGGCACAAGTCTAATTGTTTCTCAGAGGGCACACTTATTTGGTATACACCACAGTTACAAGCCGCGGTATGCGTAGTCTTTCAAATGGTATTTAGGGGAGCCATTTCTCACTTCATCTCAGTAACAAGAGAGCCGTCCATGGGAGTTACATAGGGAGCAGGGACCTGGTGATGGGACGCTCAGGGCAGTGTTATCGAGAGCGTGCCATAGACCGAGGCCTTTAGCCTCGGTCACAACTTTTCCCCCAAACCTAACCCGGCCAGATCCTGACATTGTGCCGAGTGGCCAGGCCCCTGTTTTCTATCACCCAGGACCCAATCTTGAATGCTATATGATGAAGATGCAGTGGATACAATTATAACACCAACCTGGTGTACAAAAAGTTGTTTAACTACTTAAAAGCAACAAAGACCCTCACTTAAAGGTCATAACAAGGCCTTTGATGCTGACTAACTGCATAGTACAGTCATGTCTGGCAAAGGTCATGGTATGACCTTGCTGTGGAGGCCAGAACCAGGTCTCCATAATTTGATGCTGATTTTTAAACTGCATAACATTGGACATGTCTGACATGCAGAAAAGCCCTGCCTGGCTCCCACTTACACACTTAAAAGCCATGTTAGGCCTTGTCTCAACCACTAGATGGAACTATAAACCTCTCCTACGATTTAAGTTGGTTTTGCCCCCTTATTTAATATCCCTGTTACAAGGCTTAACACCTAGTTTGAAAGGCCAGGAATGTAATCAGGAGTCTCAGTTTGAAGACCCAGTATTGGTGTCACTGTCTTGACCCTGGGGTCGCGGGGTGCACGAGGAGTCCCTCCTGAGCATTGGAGGGGACTTCATGGTTTGGATACCATGAGAGTGTGCTTGAGTGCTTGGAGGTGGCACACTGGTGTATCCTGTGATTCAAAAGTGTCCAGGCATGGACCCAAGCAGGCATCTCATGAGAAACACTGTTCTTGTTGCTGAGCTTGTTTTAAAGCACATAATGTAAACAGAACAGCCACAGCAGTGCTTAAGCCTGGTAGAGCACTTTGAAGGCCATACTTTAGCCCAATATAACACTGCTTATATATGTCATAACAGATGCCTAGCCTAGTGCTTTGTGTGACAGTCATAGCAGTGACAAGCCAAATCGAGCAATTTGAAGGCCGTACTTTAGCCTAAATATAACACTGCTTATGCATGTAAACACATATGCCTAAACCTAACCTAGGCATTTTGTATAGACATAACCATCACCTATCCCTTAACCCATAACCTAACCACGCCCTTTAGTGCCTGAACTTAACCAATCACCTTATTGTGCAGTTAACTAACCCCATCCTATTATAAATACACACCTTAACCCCTCCAATTCACGTTTAATTAGATCTAGGCCCTAAACCGAACCAAGTTTACCCCTAAAGAAAATTGTCACCCTGGCCTAACCCTAAATTTAATTGGGACATTGAACATACAACATAGATCAATTAGAGTGGAGGAAATCAAATTGTAATAGCATGCCTTAATTTGAAGGCCCAATATTGCTGTCACTGTCTTGACCCTGGGGTCATGGGGTGTGTGAGAGGTCTCCCCTGAGCATTGATGGGGACTTCATGGTTTGGACACCATGAGGGTGTACCGGGGTGCTTGTGGGTGACATACTTACGCATCCTGTGATCCAGAGGTGTTCAAACATTGATCCAAGAAGGCATTACATGCTGAGGGCCAGTAAATGCCAGGATGTAGAATGTGGTTAAGTGTGATTTTGATTGTTCACCTGATGCAAGGGGGACTCAACCACATGGTGGATTTGTCCCATGGCACAGGCTCACAATCAAAACACACACAGGGATATGCATGGACTTGTATTGCGAGGGGCGGCATGGCAGGCGTCCGACCTTGCAGGGTGGCACCCCAAAACTGGAACAGACCACGAAAGGTCGAGGGAATGGAATTTTTGAACCATTTCTTTTTGTTTCATACTTACTTTTATTCAAAGTAATTTATTTTCTATTCAGAAAATTTTATGAGAGGTTAATAGTATGAGAAAGTGCGTCACTTAGGTGCCAGAGTAAAATACTTTCTCTGGGGTGGGAGCTTAACCACGCCCCTCCAGCCAGTGAAGCGGCTCGCTCTGCGATGAGCTCATTGTGCTGGAGACAACCGAACAGACCGCATCGCTGCAAAAGCTCTTTTTTCACTCAAGCCTCATTGAAGACCCACTAAGTCACATTTTTTGATCACAGTCAACTTGAAAACACCTGATGAGATCCCTGATGATCGAAACGCGTCGTGTTACAGATTAAGTTGACGATTTTCTACGACCTAAGTTCCTTATTGGACGCGTTCAAGAAAGACACGCGGACCAAAATCAAGAGCAAGCAGCAAAAAGGTCCTTATCAGGACCAGAAGAAATAGCCCTTCTAAGGGCTAAAAAAGCTCTTATCAGAGCTAAGAAGAAGCGGCAATTTAGCAGAGAAAGCTGGGTAGAGTAGCTGCAATTGTGCGACCACCTGTGACCCAGAGCTAGAACAAGCAGGGGCAGGGGAGACGCCATTTTGTGCTTCAAAAAAGAAGCAACTAGCAGCCAGGTAGGCCCGTGTCGGCAAACAAATCTGCGCAGCGTCCACATTGAGACGCCTGACTGTCTGAATAAATAGCAGTCATTAAACAGCATCAAATAAAAAAAGCCTGGGCAGTTATGTCTAAAAAGAGGGGCAGATCACTCACACGCCTGGGGTCTAGGGTAGTTACACATCCGCCCAGGGTGTCTCATAGAAGCCCTAACATACGCCCAGAGCAAAATCCACTGCAACAGAGGCCTCCCAACAGCCAGGCGTCCAACATAGAGCCTAGGCAACAGCAACCCAGCCCATACAGGGCTTTAGAGTTTAGGGATGAGTCCGTATCAGGACCAGAATCCGAACAGAACCTGACAGTGAGAGGTAGAGCACCAGCGGCACCTAGGCTAGTGGCTGCATGTGATGGCACTGGTTGCTATTCAGATATATGCACCAAATGTAGGCCACCATATACGGGTGACATAGTTAAGGACGACCCCCAGTCACAAAATCCAGACTGGGGGGATGAGACATACTACCCATGGCAGCCCTCACAGCAAGATACTGTGGCCCTAGCCGACGATACTCAAAGACACCTTAGTGTGGAGGAGGGCCAATACACAGGCCCTTGGGACTGGCATACTACAGAGCCCTGTCGTCTCCCCACAGACCAGCACCAGGCGCCCGAGGGGCACGATAGGCCTGAGTGTGTAGGCAATAGTGGGAATTACATGGAGGAGGGGTCAGACCCTCAACATAGGGACAAAGCTAAGGTCATGCTAGCTATTATTAGGGCCTCTCACCATTTAGCATTTGTGACCCAGGACGCTCCTCCACCAGGGATCAGCAAAATTACTGGAACACTCATTGCCGCAGTCCGACCATTTGGTCCCACCCCAGAGTTAGACCAAATCTTAGAGGGACATGCGAGACAATGGGAAATGGCTACTTTAAGGAGCCTGCGGAGCCACTATATGGCCAGGATGCAGGCTGAGATTAACACCATGCCACATATGACAGATTCAGAGTGGCATGGGCCTTTTGAAACAGCAACAAGATGGGCACACAAAGCCATGGCCTCACTGCAGTCACATACTGTAAAAACAGCTGAGGCCATGATAGAGGCCAAGGTTAAAGGTGAAACAGCGGCGGTGGCATCTGTGGGTTACGCTACGCCCCCACAACAAGCAGCAGTTATACATAAGCCTGCAGCAGTATTAATGCTTAATGTCAGGGATGCTACTCAGAGAGACATCCGTACTGACCGTGACACACCCTCGTCCGAATGTGACAGCTCTGCAACACAGAGTCAGAGACTGGAAGTAGGGCCTGGGTCTGTGACCTCACTCGTACATAGTGCAGAGGTCAAACACACCTGCTCAGTCAGGTGGCGCACCGCCCCACCTAAGAACCAGAAACCCACTAGGCATGCCTCCACACCAAACAAATATAGGGATTGGGTTCTAACCACTAACACGCAGTGGTTGCTCCTAGGGGATTCGAACCTGAAAAACATACACAGGTTCAGATGCCCCCAACTGCAGATTGACAGTTACCCTGGTGCCCATTTTGGCCATGTTCCTGCTCTTATGACCCATACAACTGTCTGTGCAGAGGTCACAAAGGTCATCCTGGCAGTGGGGATTAATTGCCATGCTTGGATAGACAGATCTACCCTGCACAGACAGATGATTCAAGCGGTCACAGCCTTACAAGAGCGCTTCCCCCTGGCAAGAATATGGGTCCCGCTGGTGAATTATTCACAGCATCTGCCCTATCAATCGGCTGAGATGCTTGAATACTTGAACCACATCATAGGAGAGAGACTGAGAACAATACCCCTGTTGCCATCCCAGCAGTTTATGACACAGGGGGACAATATTCACTGGACAGCAGACACAGCTCAGCGAATGTTAGAACATTGGTTGAGACACACTCAATAAGAAGGACATACATCCTCTTACTAAAAGGATATACATCCACTAAAAAGCCAATGTTCTCTCATTCTATCTCTACCTCTCAGGCACAACACACACAGTCACGGTGGTGACAGGTAAAGTGTGTTGGAGTCACTCACAGGCCTCTATGAGAAACAGACCAACACTAGGCACAAGTCTAATTGTTTCTCAGAGGGCACACTTATTTGGTATACACCACAGTTACAAGCCGCGGTATGCGTAGTCTTTCAAATGGTATTTAGGGGAGCCATTTCTCACTTCATCTCAGTAACAAGAGAGCCGTCCATGGGAGTTACATAGGGAGCAGGGACCTGGTGATGGGACGCTCAGGGCAGTGTTATCGAGAGCGTGCCATAGACCGAGGCCTTTAGCCTCGGTCACAACTTTTCCCCCAAACCTAACCCGGCCAGATCCTGACATTGTGCCGAGTGGCCAGGCCCCTGTTTTCTATCACCCAGGACCCAATCTTGAATGCTATATGATGAAGATGCAGTGGATACAATTATAACACCAACCTGGTGTACAAAAAGTTGTTTAACTACTTAAAAGCAACAAAGACCCTCACTTAAAGGTCATAACAAGGCCTTTGATGCTGACTAACTGCATAGTACAGTCATGTCTGGCAAAGGTCATGGTATGACCTTGCTGTGGAGGCCAGAACCAGGTCTCCATAATTTGATGCTGATTTTTAAACTGCATAACATTGGACATGTCTGACATGCAGAAAAGCCCTGCCTGGCTCCCACTTACACACTTAAAAGCCATGTTAGGCCTTGTCTCAACCACTAGATGGAACTATAAACCTCTCCTACGATTTAAGTTGGTTTTGCCCCCTTATTTAATATCCCTGTTACAAGGCTTAACACCTAGTTTGAAAGGCCAGGAATGTAATCAGGAGTCTCAGTTTGAAGACCCAGTATTGGTGTCACTGTCTTGACCCTGGGGTCGCGGGGTGCACGAGGAGTCCCTCCTGAGCATTGGAGGGGACTTCATGGTTTGGATACCATGAGAGTGTGCTTGAGTGCTTGGAGGTGGCACACTGGTGTATCCTGTGATTCAAAAGTGTCCAGGCATGGACCCAAGCAGGCATCTCATGAGAAACACTGTTCTTGTTGCTGAGCTTGTTTTAAAGCACATAATGTAAACAGAACAGCCACAGCAGTGCTTAAGCCTGGTAGAGCACTTTGAAGGCCATACTTTAGCCCAATATAACACTGCTTATATATGTCATAACAGATGCCTAGCCTAGTGCTTTGTGTGACAGTCATAGCAGTGACAAGCCAAATCGAGCAATTTGAAGGCCGTACTTTAGCCTAAATATAACACTGCTTATGCATGTAAACACATATGCCTAAACCTAACCTAGGCATTTTGTATAGACATAACCATCACCTATCCCTTAACCCATAACCTAACCACGCCCTTTAGTGCCTGAACTTAACCAATCACCTTATTGTGCAGTTAACTAACCCCATCCTATTATAAATACACACCTTAACCCCTCCAATTCACGTTTAATTAGATCTAGGCCCTAAACCGAACCAAGTTTACCCCTAAAGAAAATTGTCACCCTGGCCTAACCCTAAATTTAATTGGGACATTGAACATACAACATAGATCAATTAGAGTGGAGGAAATCAAATTGTAATAGCATGCCTTAATTTGAAGGCCCAATATTGCTGTCACTGTCTTGACCCTGGGGTCATGGGGTGTGTGAGAGGTCTCCCCTGAGCATTGATGGGGACTTCATGGTTTGGACACCATGAGGGTGTACCGGGGTGCTTGTGGGTGACATACTTACGCATCCTGTGATCCAGAGGTGTTCAAACATTGATCCAAGAAGGCATTACATGCTGAGGGCCAGTAAATGCCAGGATGTAGAATGTGGTTAAGTGTGATTTTGATTGTTCACCTGATGCAAGGGGGACTCAACCACATGGTGGATTTGTCCCATGGCACAGGCTCACAATCAAAACACACACAGGGATATGCATGGACTTGTATTGCGAGGGGCGGCATGGCAGGCGTCCGACCTTGCAGGGTGGCACCCCAAAACTGGAACAGACCACGAAAGGTCGAGGGAATGGAATTTTTGAACCATTTCTTTTTGTTTCATACTTACTTTTATTCAAAGTAATTTATTTTCTATTCAGAAAATTTTATGAGAGGTTAATAGTATGAGAAAGTGCGTCACTTAGGTGCCAGAGTAAAATACTTTCTCTGGGGTGGGAGCTTAACCACGCCCCTCCAGCCAGTGAAGCGGCTCGCTCTGCGATGAGCTCATTGTGCTGGAGACAACCGAACAGACCGCATCGCTGCAAAAGCTCTTTTTTCACTCAAGCCTCATTGAAGACCCACTAAGTCACATTTTTTGATCACAGTCAACTTGAAAACACCTGATGAGATCCCTGATGATCGAAACGCGTCGTGTTACAGATTAAGTTGACGATTTTCTACGACCTAAGTTCCTTATTGGACGCGTTCAAGAAAGACACGCGGACCAAAATCAAGAGCAAGCAGCAAAAAGGTCCTTATCAGGACCAGAAGAAATAGCCCTTCTAAGGGCTAAAAAAGCTCTTATCAGAGCTAAGAAGAAGCGGCAATTTAGCAGAGAAAGCTGGGTAGAGTAGCTGCAATTGTGCGACCACCTGTGACCCAGAGCTAGAACAAGCAGGGGCAGGGGAGACGCCATTTTGTGCTTCAAAAAAGAAGCAACTAGCAGCCAGGTAGGCCCGTGTCGGCAAACAAATCTGCGCAGCGTCCACATTGAGACGCCTGACTGTCTGAATAAATAGCAGTCATTAAACAGCATCAAATAAAAAAAGCCTGGGCAGTTATGTCTAAAAAGAGGGGCAGATCACTCACACGCCTGGGGTCTAGGGTAGTTACACATCCGCCCAGGGTGTCTCATAGAAGCCCTAACATACGCCCAGAGCAAAATCCACTGCAACAGAGGCCTCCCAACAGCCAGGCGTCCAACATAGAGCCTAGGCAACAGCAACCCAGCCCATACAGGGCTTTAGAGTTTAGGGATGAGTCCGTATCAGGACCAGAATCCGAACAGAACCTGACAGTGAGAGGTAGAGCACCAGCGGCACCTAGGCTAGTGGCTGCATGTGATGGCACTGGTTGCTATTCAGATATATGCACCAAATGTAGGCCACCATATACGGGTGACATAGTTAAGGACGACCCCCAGTCACAAAATCCAGACTGGGGGGATGAGACATACTACCCATGGCAGCCCTCACAGCAAGATACTGTGGCCCTAGCCGACGATACTCAAAGACACCTTAGTGTGGAGGAGGGCCAATACACAGGCCCTTGGGACTGGCATACTACAGAGCCCTGTCGTCTCCCCACAGACCAGCACCAGGCGCCCGAGGGGCACGATAGGCCTGAGTGTGTAGGCAATAGTGGGAATTACATGGAGGAGGGGTCAGACCCTCAACATAGGGACAAAGCTAAGGTCATGCTAGCTATTATTAGGGCCTCTCACCATTTAGCATTTGTGACCCAGGACGCTCCTCCACCAGGGATCAGCAAAATTACTGGAACACTCATTGCCGCAGTCCGACCATTTGGTCCCACCCCAGAGTTAGACCAAATCTTAGAGGGACATGCGAGACAATGGGAAATGGCTACTTTAAGGAGCCTGCGGAGCCACTATATGGCCAGGATGCAGGCTGAGATTAACACCATGCCACATATGACAGATTCAGAGTGGCATGGGCCTTTTGAAACAGCAACAAGATGGGCACACAAAGCCATGGCCTCACTGCAGTCACATACTGTAAAAACAGCTGAGGCCATGATAGAGGCCAAGGTTAAAGGTGAAACAGCGGCGGTGGCATCTGTGGGTTACGCTACGCCCCCACAACAAGCAGCAGTTATACATAAGCCTGCAGCAGTATTAATGCTTAATGTCAGGGATGCTACTCAGAGAGACATCCGTACTGACCGTGACACACCCTCGTCCGAATGTGACAGCTCTGCAACACAGAGTCAGAGACTGGAAGTAGGGCCTGGGTCTGTGACCTCACTCGTACATAGTGCAGAGGTCAAACACACCTGCTCAGTCAGGTGGCGCACCGCCCCACCTAAGAACCAGAAACCCACTAGGCATGCCTCCACACCAAACAAATATAGGGATTGGGTTCTAACCACTAACACGCAGTGGTTGCTCCTAGGGGATTCGAACCTGAAAAACATACACAGGTTCAGATGCCCCCAACTGCAGATTGACAGTTACCCTGGTGCCCATTTTGGCCATGTTCCTGCTCTTATGACCCATACAACTGTCTGTGCAGAGGTCACAAAGGTCATCCTGGCAGTGGGGATTAATTGCCATGCTTGGATAGACAGATCTACCCTGCACAGACAGATGATTCAAGCGGTCACAGCCTTACAAGAGCGCTTCCCCCTGGCAAGAATATGGGTCCCGCTGGTGAATTATTCACAGCATCTGCCCTATCAATCGGCTGAGATGCTTGAATACTTGAACCACATCATAGGAGAGAGACTGAGAACAATACCCCTGTTGCCATCCCAGCAGTTTATGACACAGGGGGACAATATTCACTGGACAGCAGACACAGCTCAGCGAATGTTAGAACATTGGTTGAGACACACTCAATAAGAAGGACATACATCCTCTTACTAAAAGGATATACATCCACTAAAAAGCCAATGTTCTCTCATTCTATCTCTACCTCTCAGGCACAACACACACAGTCACGGTGGTGACAGGTAAAGTGTGTTGGAGTCACTCACAGGCCTCTATGAGAAACAGACCAACACTAGGCACAAGTCTAATTGTTTCTCAGAGGGCACACTTATTTGGTATACACCACAGTTACAAGCCGCGGTATGCGTAGTCTTTCAAATGGTATTTAGGGGAGCCATTTCTCACTTCATCTCAGTAACAAGAGAGCCGTCCATGGGAGTTACATAGGGAGCAGGGACCTGGTGATGGGACGCTCAGGGCAGTGTTATCGAGAGCGTGCCATAGACCGAGGCCTTTAGCCTCGGTCACAACTTTTCCCCCAAACCTAACCCGGCCAGATCCTGACATTGTGCCGAGTGGCCAGGCCCCTGTTTTCTATCACCCAGGACCCAATCTTGAATGCTATATGATGAAGATGCAGTGGATACAATTATAACACCAACCTGGTGTACAAAAAGTTGTTTAACTACTTAAAAGCAACAAAGACCCTCACTTAAAGGTCATAACAAGGCCTTTGATGCTGACTAACTGCATAGTACAGTCATGTCTGGCAAAGGTCATGGTATGACCTTGCTGTGGAGGCCAGAACCAGGTCTCCATAATTTGATGCTGATTTTTAAACTGCATAACATTGGACATGTCTGACATGCAGAAAAGCCCTGCCTGGCTCCCACTTACACACTTAAAAGCCATGTTAGGCCTTGTCTCAACCACTAGATGGAACTATAAACCTCTCCTACGATTTAAGTTGGTTTTGCCCCCTTATTTAATATCCCTGTTACAAGGCTTAACACCTAGTTTGAAAGGCCAGGAATGTAATCAGGAGTCTCAGTTTGAAGACCCAGTATTGGTGTCACTGTCTTGACCCTGGGGTCGCGGGGTGCACGAGGAGTCCCTCCTGAGCATTGGAGGGGACTTCATGGTTTGGATACCATGAGAGTGTGCTTGAGTGCTTGGAGGTGGCACACTGGTGTATCCTGTGATTCAAAAGTGTCCAGGCATGGACCCAAGCAGGCATCTCATGAGAAACACTGTTCTTGTTGCTGAGCTTGTTTTAAAGCACATAATGTAAACAGAACAGCCACAGCAGTGCTTAAGCCTGGTAGAGCACTTTGAAGGCCATACTTTAGCCCAATATAACACTGCTTATATATGTCATAACAGATGCCTAGCCTAGTGCTTTGTGTGACAGTCATAGCAGTGACAAGCCAAATCGAGCAATTTGAAGGCCGTACTTTAGCCTAAATATAACACTGCTTATGCATGTAAACACATATGCCTAAACCTAACCTAGGCATTTTGTATAGACATAACCATCACCTATCCCTTAACCCATAACCTAACCACGCCCTTTAGTGCCTGAACTTAACCAATCACCTTATTGTGCAGTTAACTAACCCCATCCTATTATAAATACACACCTTAACCCCTCCAATTCACGTTTAATTAGATCTAGGCCCTAAACCGAACCAAGTTTACCCCTAAAGAAAATTGTCACCCTGGCCTAACCCTAAATTTAATTGGGACATTGAACATACAACATAGATCAATTAGAGTGGAGGAAATCAAATTGTAATAGCATGCCTTAATTTGAAGGCCCAATATTGCTGTCACTGTCTTGACCCTGGGGTCATGGGGTGTGTGAGAGGTCTCCCCTGAGCATTGATGGGGACTTCATGGTTTGGACACCATGAGGGTGTACCGGGGTGCTTGTGGGTGACATACTTACGCATCCTGTGATCCAGAGGTGTTCAAACATTGATCCAAGAAGGCATTACATGCTGAGGGCCAGTAAATGCCAGGATGTAGAATGTGGTTAAGTGTGATTTTGATTGTTCACCTGATGCAAGGGGGACTCAACCACATGGTGGATTTGTCCCATGGCACAGGCTCACAATCAAAACACACACAGGGATATGCATGGACTTGTATTGCGAGGGGCGGCATGGCAGGCGTCCGACCTTGCAGGGTGGCACCCCAAAACTGGAACAGACCACGAAAGGTCGAGGGAATGGAATTTTTGAACCATTTCTTTTTGTTTCATACTTACTTTTATTCAAAGTAATTTATTTTCTATTCAGAAAATTTTATGAGAGGTTAATAGTATGAGAAAGTGCGTCACTTAGGTGCCAGAGTAAAATACTTTCTCTGGGGTGGGAGCTTAACCACGCCCCTCCAGCCAGTGAAGCGGCTCGCTCTGCGATGAGCTCATTGTGCTGGAGACAACCGAACAGACCGCATCGCTGCAAAAGCTCTTTTTTCACTCAAGCCTCATTGAAGACCCACTATAGGCCATATTGTGACTAGCATTTTCGTTTACTTCCGTTCCCACGGCAGGGGCACTACACACTTTTTTCTCCATAAAAGAGATCTATAGGTAGAAAGTACAAATAAAAAAGTTCTACTCGTGTTATCCTGCAGTATTTTTATAATCAGTGGTCAAAGACGGCACTATTTCTTACTAGGCGTACTAATCTGTGCAAGGGGAGTGGTGTGGTTTTGGTCACGTGGACCAATCGCGTAGCCGCTTTATTCCCTTGCCGTAATAATATTAGAGCCATGGCGACCACCAGTTCAAGCAGCGAAGAGGGGAAAAAGAAACCAAAACAGCGGAAAAAAGTGCGTAAAAGCCGGGAATCAAAGGACTCCAAACGATGCTATATGCACTTTTTGTCAGTACAGAATGAGGACGTGCAGGATTTTACCCAGACAAGGTGGGACACTTACAGGTCTGTCGTCAAACAGTGGCTTTGTCTGGACGGCGATAGTAAAGTTATCGCTGAAACTTTTAAACATTGCGTGGACGTGGATTTTGACCATGTTCCCGAGGACGCTGGATTTCACGCGACGTGTTACCGTCGCTTTATTTGTAAAAGACGTTTGGGTTTGGCTGAGAAACGCTGCACACAGATGGTGCAGGGGGAAGAAGAAGAAGAACCAGATGCAGCCGCAGCCTCAGACAGCATCGGCCCCGACGGAGCCACGTCTGAAACCCCCCGAAAGAAACTTCGGTCTCGGACAGGTTGCCCGTCCGTTCTGCTGGCCCTGTCCTTCCAGCCATCTGCATCATTTGTAAAAAGGTGGACAAATATATTACTGTTGGTGGAAAACGGAAGAAGGATCAACTTTCACAAGCAGAGACAGTGTCTGCAGGTAAGCGACCCCCCCCTCTTTCTCTCTATCTCACACACACACACACACACACACACACACGGGACTGAAAAACATGGAACAAGGAAGTGTACAGATAGACAGGCAGAAAAGGCGGTGGTCTTGTGATGTAGTTGATTTATATATTATATTATATTGATAAAAAAAAATGTGTATCTACAGAACAGAGACTGAAAATCCAACTGCTGATTGATTCACTACTTTATTAGCTAACCCTAACCCAGGAATGCATGGAGGTCAAGGGGGCAGGTCACAAGTGCCAGCTGGCCCATTGTTCACTGTGTTATTTACAGCCCCCAAACCAACACACACACACACACACACACACACACACCCACAGAGAGAGGGAGCATTTTCTTTTATTGCCTTGATCTCCTTGCCCCCCCCCCCCACCTCTTTTTTCTTGTAATAACAATACAATGGATAAAAGATACAAAAACAAATGTCACCCACTTTTTTTTAATTATAAAATGTGTGATTTGACAGTAAAGCTGATTATAACTTTTTTTTGTTTTCAGGCCAGTTGCGGAAGGCTGCTGAGAAGAAGGAAGACTCTAGCGTTCTTTTGCATATCAAAGACAAAGACTGTGTGTCTCTGGAAGTGCGTTACCACAGGTCCTGTTACAGAGAATACACAAGGTCCTTGTCAAAGTCTACGGCAACACATACTGCAACCACAGATGAAGTGTGAGTTATTACATTGCATTAACACTGCACATTTCAAAAGTAAGGCTTTGACCTACAACAAATACTATTTTGTCTGTCTTTAGATACAATGTTGACAGCAGACCTCTTTGCACATGTTAAGTATTTTTTTGTCTGCATGTGTGTGTTTTCAGAAATGAACAACCCTTTGCTGCCAGCTACAAGATATTCTGCGAACGAGTCATCCGTCAAAGGATTATCGATAAACAAGAAATCCTGAAAATGAACCAACTAAGGAAGAAGTTCACAGACATCGTTAAGAAGAATGAGGATATTGATGCTTCAGACTACAGGTAACTGTGTCCTTGACAGTTCAGTAAACAAAAAATAACCTCTTTCATACTGAAAAGTTTCCATTTTATTGATTTATTCGCTCACAAGAAAGGCTGACAGTATGTTTAAATGTATTTGTTTCTCATTGTGAAAAAAATCCCTTTATTTATACATTTGTGCTCGTCTTTTTCTATATTTTCATTTTGCAGGCAGGATAAACTGAAAAAGCGGTTGGCCCGTGATTTCCCCCAGCTGGTGTTTCACAGCCCTGCAACGCGCAACATCTCCGAACTGGTTTTTGTTGAAACATTATCAGCAGATACACTGTTAGACAGGCTACCGCATCCATCAGACACGACAACAACTGAGTCAACCGAGGTAAGCCAAGCTGAAAGTGACAATGAACACACATCTGGACAAACTACAGAGCACACAAGGACACTGCAGTGCAGGACTGATATTGAAGAGACTTGTGAATGAAACTCCCGGGATGAAATGCCCCTGGCCTCCCACAGCAGAGGATTTGAATGTTTCTGACGCAAAATCTGTTGTGACAGTTGAACTATTCAATGTGATTTCCTGGATTATAGGTGCAACAGAGGAACCAACACTAGACCATTATGTTGATATTCCTGAAGATGTGAACCTAAAAGTTTTATCTGTTTGTCAAGACATTGTGTATCTTGCTTCTAAAGGTCGGAAGCAGACGCCTAAGTCACTGTGTCTTGGTCTAACTGTTCGCCATTTAACAGGTTCATCCAATGTTCTGTCACTACTGAACAGATTAGGACACTGTGCTTCATGGAACACAGTTGTCAGTCTAGACACTAGCCTAGCGTCACTACAACTTCTAGAGGGCAGAGACAAAATCCCTAAGGGGTTCTCAAAGAAGGCACCAACCATACTGGTGTGGGATAACATCGATTTTGGGGAGGAGACACTGTCAGGTCGTGGAACTACTCACCATACAAATGGCATTATGGTACAAAGTTCTGTTGTTGAAACAATGTCTAGACCAGACAGACAGCCACTGCCCAAGTCAGTTTACACATTCAAAGCACCTCCTAGCATCCCGCTACAACACTATCCACAGACTAAAAGACAAGGGCCACAGAACTTGCTTCAGGATGAAAGTGTTCCATTGCAGCTGGACACGTACAGGTTGAACACTGTGTCTGCTGCCAAAACAGAACTGGCATATGTTTTAGTGAAGAACACAGATGCTGAAGCATGTACAGTACCAGGCTGGACAGGTTTCCACACAATGCTACAAAGTGATGCCACTCTACCTAAGTCAGCACTGTATTATCTTCCAGTCATTGAGGCTTCACCGACAGAGATGTCAACAGTTAACACTATTCTGAAGCGAAGTGTTGAACTTGCTGATCAGCTAGAACTGGACCATGTAGTGTTAGTTTTTGACCAAGCTATATATGCCAAAGCTCAGCAAATCCGCTGGAAAGATGATGAGTTGACAAAGCGTCTTGTGGTTAGACTAGGTGAGTTTCATACATGCATGTCCTTCCTAGGCATTTTAGCCATCATCTGCCAAAAACGTGAACGATGCAAGGTACAAATCATTTTGTACGGCATCATCAGCTTTGCCAGAACTGTCCATTCCCCCAACAAGTGATGCTCTCCACCAACATTGCAAAAGGGCAAACTACCAAGCAGCAGTGATGAGACGTTCTCTGACTAGTAGGATGTGTGCTCCTTCACCCATTGGCAATGGATGGGGCATGGAGGATGGGGAGTTAACAGTAACATGGATGACTAGAAATCCTGCCCCTGATAGTGTGTTGCAGGTAGTCCACTGTAATTGTAAAAAAAGCAAATGTGAAACTGGAAGATGTTCATGCATGTCTGCAAAACTGTCTTGCACTGATTTATGTCACTGCCAGGACTGTGAAAATGTGTCAAAGGAAACAGAAGAAAGAGGTACATGGGATGATGACTCTGATGAAAGTGATAGGGATGAGTAACCCAACATGTTACTATGTAGGCCTACTACTTGTTTTGTTCAAGAATTATTAAATTGTTAAAGAATTGCCACACTGCCTACATCCAGTTAAATGCAATGCATAAATGCAAACAGCACAGACTACTTACACAGCCAACAGAAGGTTTTATTGTGATGCATTTGTATGCTATTTTGTATTTTCATAATTTCCTTGGCGGGGGGGGGGGTGTATAAGTGACAGATGCTGTGACACTTTGTGGTACTTGAATAAATGTTTCATACCATATGTTGTAATAATTCTGACCTCTAGTACTTTAATTTTTAGTCTTGTCCATTTTTTGCATTATTCCAATTTAGGGGGCGTGGTAACATTTTGATAGATTTTCTGCCATTTTGGTCCAAGGTGCCCTGATTTTCTTTTCTACCTTTCATTACACAGTAGGTTGAGACATTTTCTATGTATGAAACATAAGCTTTTGGCACAATTTACTGTGGAGGTTTCATTGTACTGTGTGGCAAACACTTAAGTTGAAGCATATTCTTTAACAAATATGCTACATTTCATGATCTAAATTCACATATGAGTAAACTAAAGGCACCAATACTTGTTTCAGATGTTAAGTATATGCATTTTAGCATTTATGACATTTGAGAAAGATTTTGTGTTGCCAAAAACACATTTTACAAGCAAAAACAGCAGCACAAGATTTTCGTTTTTTGGTTATAAACTGTTTATACATTTCTGGCTTGTGACAAAATACTGCAGGATATTATGAGTAGAACTTTTAACCCAAAGTCCAGAAGGGTATTGTCTATGAAAAAATGCATTGAATGAGTAGTGCCCATGACATGGGAACGAAACTCATTTTCTAAGCACTTTTTCATGGGTCCCAACACGGCCTACTAAGTCACATTTTTTGATCACAGTCAACTTGAAAACACCTGATGAGATCCCTGATGATCGAAACGCGTCGTGTTACAGATTAAGTTGACGATTTTCTACGACCTAAGTTCCTTATTGGACGCGTTCAAGAAAGACACGCGGACCAAAATCAAGAGCAAGCAGCAAAAAGGTCCTTATCAGGACCAGAAGAAATAGCCCTTCTAAGGGCTAAAAAAGCTCTTATCAGAGCTAAGAAGAAGCGGCAATTTAGCAGAGAAAGCTGGGTAGAGTAGCTGCAATTGTGCGACCACCTGTGACCCAGAGCTAGAACAAGCAGGGGCAGGGGAGACGCCATTTTGTGCTTCAAAAAAGAAGCAACTAGCAGCCAGGTAGGCCCGTGTCGGCAAACAAATCTGCGCAGCGTCCACATTGAGACGCCTGACTGTCTGAATAAATAGCAGTCATTAAACAGCATCAAATAAAAAAAGCCTGGGCAGTTATGTCTAAAAAGAGGGGCAGATCACTCACACGCCTGGGGTCTAGGGTAGTTACACATCCGCCCAGGGTGTCTCATAGAAGCCCTAACATACGCCCAGAGCAAAATCCACTGCAACAGAGGCCTCCCAACAGCCAGGCGTCCAACATAGAGCCTAGGCAACAGCAACCCAGCCCATACAGGGCTTTAGAGTTTAGGGATGAGTCCGTATCAGGACCAGAATCCGAACAGAACCTGACAGTGAGAGGTAGAGCACCAGCGGCACCTAGGCTAGTGGCTGCATGTGATGGCACTGGTTGCTATTCAGATATATGCACCAAATGTAGGCCACCATATACGGGTGACATAGTTAAGGACGACCCCCAGTCACAAAATCCAGACTGGGGGGATGAGACATACTACCCA
Organism: Poromitra crassiceps; assembly: GCF_964638095.1. Classification (NCBI taxonomy): domain Eukaryota; kingdom Metazoa; phylum Chordata; class Actinopteri; order Beryciformes; family Melamphaidae; genus Poromitra; species Poromitra crassiceps. The sequence goes on along the minus strand of NW_028151578.1, from coordinate 33,717 downwards.
TGGCAGCCCTCACAGCAAGATACTGTGGCCCTAGCCGACGATACTCAAAGACACCTTAGTGTGGAGGAGGGCCAATACACAGGCCCTTGGGACTGGCATACTACAGAGCCCTGTCGTCTCCCCACAGACCAGCACCAGGCGCCCGAGGGGCACGATAGGCCTGAGTGTGTAGGCAATAGTGGGAATTACATGGAGGAGGGGTCAGACCCTCAACATAGGGACAAAGCTAAGGTCATGCTAGCTATTATTAGGGCCTCTCACCATTTAGCATTTGTGACCCAGGACGCTCCTCCACCAGGGATCAGCAAAATTACTGGAACACTCATTGCCGCAGTCCGACCATTTGGTCCCACCCCAGAGTTAGACCAAATCTTAGAGGGACATGCGAGACAATGGGAAATGGCTACTTTAAGGAGCCTGCGGAGCCACTATATGGCCAGGATGCAGGCTGAGATTAACACCATGCCACATATGACAGATTCAGAGTGGCATGGGCCTTTTGAAACAGCAACAAGATGGGCACACAAAGCCATGGCCTCACTGCAGTCACATACTGTAAAAACAGCTGAGGCCATGATAGAGGCCAAGGTTAAAGGTGAAACAGCGGCGGTGGCATCTGTGGGTTACGCTACGCCCCCACAACAAGCAGCAGTTATACATAAGCCTGCAGCAGTATTAATGCTTAATGTCAGGGATGCTACTCAGAGAGACATCCGTACTGACCGTGACACACCCTCGTCCGAATGTGACAGCTCTGCAACACAGAGTCAGAGACTGGAAGTAGGGCCTGGGTCTGTGACCTCACTCGTACATAGTGCAGAGGTCAAACACACCTGCTCAGTCAGGTGGCGCACCGCCCCACCTAAGAACCAGAAACCCACTAGGCATGCCTCCACACCAAACAAATATAGGGATTGGGTTCTAACCACTAACACGCAGTGGTTGCTCCTAGGGGATTCGAACCTGAAAAACATACACAGGTTCAGATGCCCCCAACTGCAGATTGACAGTTACCCTGGTGCCCATTTTGGCCATGTTCCTGCTCTTATGACCCATACAACTGTCTGTGCAGAGGTCACAAAGGTCATCCTGGCAGTGGGGATTAATTGCCATGCTTGGATAGACAGATCTACCCTGCACAGACAGATGATTCAAGCGGTCACAGCCTTACAAGAGCGCTTCCCCCTGGCAAGAATATGGGTCCCGCTGGTGAATTATTCACAGCATCTGCCCTATCAATCGGCTGAGATGCTTGAATACTTGAACCACATCATAGGAGAGAGACTGAGAACAATACCCCTGTTGCCATCCCAGCAGTTTATGACACAGGGGGACAATATTCACTGGACAGCAGACACAGCTCAGCGAATGTTAGAACATTGGTTGAGACACACTCAATAAGAAGGACATACATCCTCTTACTAAAAGGATATACATCCACTAAAAAGCCAATGTTCTCTCATTCTATCTCTACCTCTCAGGCACAACACACACAGTCACGGTGGTGACAGGTAAAGTGTGTTGGAGTCACTCACAGGCCTCTATGAGAAACAGACCAACACTAGGCACAAGTCTAATTGTTTCTCAGAGGGCACACTTATTTGGTATACACCACAGTTACAAGCCGCGGTATGCGTAGTCTTTCAAATGGTATTTAGGGGAGCCATTTCTCACTTCATCTCAGTAACAAGAGAGCCGTCCATGGGAGTTACATAGGGAGCAGGGACCTGGTGATGGGACGCTCAGGGCAGTGTTATCGAGAGCGTGCCATAGACCGAGGCCTTTAGCCTCGGTCACAACTTTTCCCCCAAACCTAACCCGGCCAGATCCTGACATTGTGCCGAGTGGCCAGGCCCCTGTTTTCTATCACCCAGGACCCAATCTTGAATGCTATATGATGAAGATGCAGTGGATACAATTATAACACCAACCTGGTGTACAAAAAGTTGTTTAACTACTTAAAAGCAACAAAGACCCTCACTTAAAGGTCATAACAAGGCCTTTGATGCTGACTAACTGCATAGTACAGTCATGTCTGGCAAAGGTCATGGTATGACCTTGCTGTGGAGGCCAGAACCAGGTCTCCATAATTTGATGCTGATTTTTAAACTGCATAACATTGGACATGTCTGACATGCAGAAAAGCCCTGCCTGGCTCCCACTTACACACTTAAAAGCCATGTTAGGCCTTGTCTCAACCACTAGATGGAACTATAAACCTCTCCTACGATTTAAGTTGGTTTTGCCCCCTTATTTAATATCCCTGTTACAAGGCTTAACACCTAGTTTGAAAGGCCAGGAATGTAATCAGGAGTCTCAGTTTGAAGACCCAGTATTGGTGTCACTGTCTTGACCCTGGGGTCGCGGGGTGCACGAGGAGTCCCTCCTGAGCATTGGAGGGGACTTCATGGTTTGGATACCATGAGAGTGTGCTTGAGTGCTTGGAGGTGGCACACTGGTGTATCCTGTGATTCAAAAGTGTCCAGGCATGGACCCAAGCAGGCATCTCATGAGAAACACTGTTCTTGTTGCTGAGCTTGTTTTAAAGCACATAATGTAAACAGAACAGCCACAGCAGTGCTTAAGCCTGGTAGAGCACTTTGAAGGCCATACTTTAGCCCAATATAACACTGCTTATATATGTCATAACAGATGCCTAGCCTAGTGCTTTGTGTGACAGTCATAGCAGTGACAAGCCAAATCGAGCAATTTGAAGGCCGTACTTTAGCCTAAATATAACACTGCTTATGCATGTAAACACATATGCCTAAACCTAACCTAGGCATTTTGTATAGACATAACCATCACCTATCCCTTAACCCATAACCTAACCACGCCCTTTAGTGCCTGAACTTAACCAATCACCTTATTGTGCAGTTAACTAACCCCATCCTATTATAAATACACACCTTAACCCCTCCAATTCACGTTTAATTAGATCTAGGCCCTAAACCGAACCAAGTTTACCCCTAAAGAAAATTGTCACCCTGGCCTAACCCTAAATTTAATTGGGACATTGAACATACAACATAGATCAATTAGAGTGGAGGAAATCAAATTGTAATAGCATGCCTTAATTTGAAGGCCCAATATTGCTGTCACTGTCTTGACCCTGGGGTCATGGGGTGTGTGAGAGGTCTCCCCTGAGCATTGATGGGGACTTCATGGTTTGGACACCATGAGGGTGTACCGGGGTGCTTGTGGGTGACATACTTACGCATCCTGTGATCCAGAGGTGTTCAAACATTGATCCAAGAAGGCATTACATGCTGAGGGCCAGTAAATGCCAGGATGTAGAATGTGGTTAAGTGTGATTTTGATTGTTCACCTGATGCAAGGGGGACTCAACCACATGGTGGATTTGTCCCATGGCACAGGCTCACAATCAAAACACACACAGGGATATGCATGGACTTGTATTGCGAGGGGCGGCATGGCAGGCGTCCGACCTTGCAGGGTGGCACCCCAAAACTGGAACAGACCACGAAAGGTCGAGGGAATGGAATTTTTGAACCATTTCTTTTTGTTTCATACTTACTTTTATTCAAAGTAATTTATTTTCTATTCAGAAAATTTTATGAGAGGTTAATAGTATGAGAAAGTGCGTCACTTAGGTGCCAGAGTAAAATACTTTCTCTGGGGTGGGAGCTTAACCACGCCCCTCCAGCCAGTGAAGCGGCTCGCTCTGCGATGAGCTCATTGTGCTGGAGACAACCGAACAGACCGCATCGCTGCAAAAGCTCTTTTTTCACTCAAGCCTCATTGAAGACCCACTAAGTCACATTTTTTGATCACAGTCAACTTGAAAACACCTGATGAGATCCCTGATGATCGAAACGCGTCGTGTTACAGATTAAGTTGACGATTTTCTACGACCTAAGTTCCTTATTGGACGCGTTCAAGAAAGACACGCGGACCAAAATCAAGAGCAAGCAGCAAAAAGGTCCTTATCAGGACCAGAAGAAATAGCCCTTCTAAGGGCTAAAAAAGCTCTTATCAGAGCTAAGAAGAAGCGGCAATTTAGCAGAGAAAGCTGGGTAGAGTAGCTGCAATTGTGCGACCACCTGTGACCCAGAGCTAGAACAAGCAGGGGCAGGGGAGACGCCATTTTGTGCTTCAAAAAAGAAGCAACTAGCAGCCAGGTAGGCCCGTGTCGGCAAACAAATCTGCGCAGCGTCCACATTGAGACGCCTGACTGTCTGAATAAATAGCAGTCATTAAACAGCATCAAATAAAAAAAGCCTGGGCAGTTATGTCTAAAAAGAGGGGCAGATCACTCACACGCCTGGGGTCTAGGGTAGTTACACATCCGCCCAGGGTGTCTCATAGAAGCCCTAACATACGCCCAGAGCAAAATCCACTGCAACAGAGGCCTCCCAACAGCCAGGCGTCCAACATAGAGCCTAGGCAACAGCAACCCAGCCCATACAGGGCTTTAGAGTTTAGGGATGAGTCCGTATCAGGACCAGAATCCGAACAGAACCTGACAGTGAGAGGTAGAGCACCAGCGGCACCTAGGCTAGTGGCTGCATGTGATGGCACTGGTTGCTATTCAGATATATGCACCAAATGTAGGCCACCATATACGGGTGACATAGTTAAGGACGACCCCCAGTCACAAAATCCAGACTGGGGGGATGAGACATACTACCCATGGCAGCCCTCACAGCAAGATACTGTGGCCCTAGCCGACGATACTCAAAGACACCTTAGTGTGGAGGAGGGCCAATACACAGGCCCTTGGGACTGGCATACTACAGAGCCCTGTCGTCTCCCCACAGACCAGCACCAGGCGCCCGAGGGGCACGATAGGCCTGAGTGTGTAGGCAATAGTGGGAATTACATGGAGGAGGGGTCAGACCCTCAACATAGGGACAAAGCTAAGGTCATGCTAGCTATTATTAGGGCCTCTCACCATTTAGCATTTGTGACCCAGGACGCTCCTCCACCAGGGATCAGCAAAATTACTGGAACACTCATTGCCGCAGTCCGACCATTTGGTCCCACCCCAGAGTTAGACCAAATCTTAGAGGGACATGCGAGACAATGGGAAATGGCTACTTTAAGGAGCCTGCGGAGCCACTATATGGCCAGGATGCAGGCTGAGATTAACACCATGCCACATATGACAGATTCAGAGTGGCATGGGCCTTTTGAAACAGCAACAAGATGGGCACACAAAGCCATGGCCTCACTGCAGTCACATACTGTAAAAACAGCTGAGGCCATGATAGAGGCCAAGGTTAAAGGTGAAACAGCGGCGGTGGCATCTGTGGGTTACGCTACGCCCCCACAACAAGCAGCAGTTATACATAAGCCTGCAGCAGTATTAATGCTTAATGTCAGGGATGCTACTCAGAGAGACATCCGTACTGACCGTGACACACCCTCGTCCGAATGTGACAGCTCTGCAACACAGAGTCAGAGACTGGAAGTAGGGCCTGGGTCTGTGACCTCACTCGTACATAGTGCAGAGGTCAAACACACCTGCTCAGTCAGGTGGCGCACCGCCCCACCTAAGAACCAGAAACCCACTAGGCATGCCTCCACACCAAACAAATATAGGGATTGGGTTCTAACCACTAACACGCAGTGGTTGCTCCTAGGGGATTCGAACCTGAAAAACATACACAGGTTCAGATGCCCCCAACTGCAGATTGACAGTTACCCTGGTGCCCATTTTGGCCATGTTCCTGCTCTTATGACCCATACAACTGTCTGTGCAGAGGTCACAAAGGTCATCCTGGCAGTGGGGATTAATTGCCATGCTTGGATAGACAGATCTACCCTGCACAGACAGATGATTCAAGCGGTCACAGCCTTACAAGAGCGCTTCCCCCTGGCAAGAATATGGGTCCCGCTGGTGAATTATTCACAGCATCTGCCCTATCAATCGGCTGAGATGCTTGAATACTTGAACCACATCATAGGAGAGAGACTGAGAACAATACCCCTGTTGCCATCCCAGCAGTTTATGACACAGGGGGACAATATTCACTGGACAGCAGACACAGCTCAGCGAATGTTAGAACATTGGTTGAGACACACTCAATAAGAAGGACATACATCCTCTTACTAAAAGGATATACATCCACTAAAAAGCCAATGTTCTCTCATTCTATCTCTACCTCTCAGGCACAACACACACAGTCACGGTGGTGACAGGTAAAGTGTGTTGGAGTCACTCACAGGCCTCTATGAGAAACAGACCAACACTAGGCACAAGTCTAATTGTTTCTCAGAGGGCACACTTATTTGGTATACACCACAGTTACAAGCCGCGGTATGCGTAGTCTTTCAAATGGTATTTAGGGGAGCCATTTCTCACTTCATCTCAGTAACAAGAGAGCCGTCCATGGGAGTTACATAGGGAGCAGGGACCTGGTGATGGGACGCTCAGGGCAGTGTTATCGAGAGCGTGCCATAGACCGAGGCCTTTAGCCTCGGTCACAACTTTTCCCCCAAACCTAACCCGGCCAGATCCTGACATTGTGCCGAGTGGCCAGGCCCCTGTTTTCTATCACCCAGGACCCAATCTTGAATGCTATATGATGAAGATGCAGTGGATACAATTATAACACCAACCTGGTGTACAAAAAGTTGTTTAACTACTTAAAAGCAACAAAGACCCTCACTTAAAGGTCATAACAAGGCCTTTGATGCTGACTAACTGCATAGTACAGTCATGTCTGGCAAAGGTCATGGTATGACCTTGCTGTGGAGGCCAGAACCAGGTCTCCATAATTTGATGCTGATTTTTAAACTGCATAACATTGGACATGTCTGACATGCAGAAAAGCCCTGCCTGGCTCCCACTTACACACTTAAAAGCCATGTTAGGCCTTGTCTCAACCACTAGATGGAACTATAAACCTCTCCTACGATTTAAGTTGGTTTTGCCCCCTTATTTAATATCCCTGTTACAAGGCTTAACACCTAGTTTGAAAGGCCAGGAATGTAATCAGGAGTCTCAGTTTGAAGACCCAGTATTGGTGTCACTGTCTTGACCCTGGGGTCGCGGGGTGCACGAGGAGTCCCTCCTGAGCATTGGAGGGGACTTCATGGTTTGGATACCATGAGAGTGTGCTTGAGTGCTTGGAGGTGGCACACTGGTGTATCCTGTGATTCAAAAGTGTCCAGGCATGGACCCAAGCAGGCATCTCATGAGAAACACTGTTCTTGTTGCTGAGCTTGTTTTAAAGCACATAATGTAAACAGAACAGCCACAGCAGTGCTTAAGCCTGGTAGAGCACTTTGAAGGCCATACTTTAGCCCAATATAACACTGCTTATATATGTCATAACAGATGCCTAGCCTAGTGCTTTGTGTGACAGTCATAGCAGTGACAAGCCAAATCGAGCAATTTGAAGGCCGTACTTTAGCCTAAATATAACACTGCTTATGCATGTAAACACATATGCCTAAACCTAACCTAGGCATTTTGTATAGACATAACCATCACCTATCCCTTAACCCATAACCTAACCACGCCCTTTAGTGCCTGAACTTAACCAATCACCTTATTGTGCAGTTAACTAACCCCATCCTATTATAAATACACACCTTAACCCCTCCAATTCACGTTTAATTAGATCTAGGCCCTAAACCGAACCAAGTTTACCCCTAAAGAAAATTGTCACCCTGGCCTAACCCTAAATTTAATTGGGACATTGAACATACAACATAGATCAATTAGAGTGGAGGAAATCAAATTGTAATAGCATGCCTTAATTTGAAGGCCCAATATTGCTGTCACTGTCTTGACCCTGGGGTCATGGGGTGTGTGAGAGGTCTCCCCTGAGCATTGATGGGGACTTCATGGTTTGGACACCATGAGGGTGTACCGGGGTGCTTGTGGGTGACATACTTACGCATCCTGTGATCCAGAGGTGTTCAAACATTGATCCAAGAAGGCATTACATGCTGAGGGCCAGTAAATGCCAGGATGTAGAATGTGGTTAAGTGTGATTTTGATTGTTCACCTGATGCAAGGGGGACTCAACCACATGGTGGATTTGTCCCATGGCACAGGCTCACAATCAAAACACACACAGGGATATGCATGGACTTGTATTGCGAGGGGCGGCATGGCAGGCGTCCGACCTTGCAGGGTGGCACCCCAAAACTGGAACAGACCACGAAAGGTCGAGGGAATGGAATTTTTGAACCATTTCTTTTTGTTTCATACTTACTTTTATTCAAAGTAATTTATTTTCTATTCAGAAAATTTTATGAGAGGTTAATAGTATGAGAAAGTGCGTCACTTAGGTGCCAGAGTAAAATACTTTCTCTGGGGTGGGAGCTTAACCACGCCCCTCCAGCCAGTGAAGCGGCTCGCTCTGCGATGAGCTCATTGTGCTGGAGACAACCGAACAGACCGCATCGCTGCAAAAGCTCTTTTTTCACTCAAGCCTCATTGAAGACCCACTAAGTCACATTTTTTGATCACAGTCAACTTGAAAACACCTGATGAGATCCCTGATGATCGAAACGCGTCGTGTTACAGATTAAGTTGACGATTTTCTACGACCTAAGTTCCTTATTGGACGCGTTCAAGAAAGACACGCGGACCAAAATCAAGAGCAAGCAGCAAAAAGGTCCTTATCAGGACCAGAAGAAATAGCCCTTCTAAGGGCTAAAAAAGCTCTTATCAGAGCTAAGAAGAAGCGGCAATTTAGCAGAGAAAGCTGGGTAGAGTAGCTGCAATTGTGCGACCACCTGTGACCCAGAGCTAGAACAAGCAGGGGCAGGGGAGACGCCATTTTGTGCTTCAAAAAAGAAGCAACTAGCAGCCAGGTAGGCCCGTGTCGGCAAACAAATCTGCGCAGCGTCCACATTGAGACGCCTGACTGTCTGAATAAATAGCAGTCATTAAACAGCATCAAATAAAAAAAGCCTGGGCAGTTATGTCTAAAAAGAGGGGCAGATCACTCACACGCCTGGGGTCTAGGGTAGTTACACATCCGCCCAGGGTGTCTCATAGAAGCCCTAACATACGCCCAGAGCAAAATCCACTGCAACAGAGGCCTCCCAACAGCCAGGCGTCCAACATAGAGCCTAGGCAACAGCAACCCAGCCCATACAGGGCTTTAGAGTTTAGGGATGAGTCCGTATCAGGACCAGAATCCGAACAGAACCTGACAGTGAGAGGTAGAGCACCAGCGGCACCTAGGCTAGTGGCTGCATGTGATGGCACTGGTTGCTATTCAGATATATGCACCAAATGTAGGCCACCATATACGGGTGACATAGTTAAGGACGACCCCCAGTCACAAAATCCAGACTGGGGGGATGAGACATACTACCCATGGCAGCCCTCACAGCAAGATACTGTGGCCCTAGCCGACGATACTCAAAGACACCTTAGTGTGGAGGAGGGCCAATACACAGGCCCTTGGGACTGGCATACTACAGAGCCCTGTCGTCTCCCCACAGACCAGCACCAGGCGCCCGAGGGGCACGATAGGCCTGAGTGTGTAGGCAATAGTGGGAATTACATGGAGGAGGGGTCAGACCCTCAACATAGGGACAAAGCTAAGGTCATGCTAGCTATTATTAGGGCCTCTCACCATTTAGCATTTGTGACCCAGGACGCTCCTCCACCAGGGATCAGCAAAATTACTGGAACACTCATTGCCGCAGTCCGACCATTTGGTCCCACCCCAGAGTTAGACCAAATCTTAGAGGGACATGCGAGACAATGGGAAATGGCTACTTTAAGGAGCCTGCGGAGCCACTATATGGCCAGGATGCAGGCTGAGATTAACACCATGCCACATATGACAGATTCAGAGTGGCATGGGCCTTTTGAAACAGCAACAAGATGGGCACACAAAGCCATGGCCTCACTGCAGTCACATACTGTAAAAACAGCTGAGGCCATGATAGAGGCCAAGGTTAAAGGTGAAACAGCGGCGGTGGCATCTGTGGGTTACGCTACGCCCCCACAACAAGCAGCAGTTATACATAAGCCTGCAGCAGTATTAATGCTTAATGTCAGGGATGCTACTCAGAGAGACATCCGTACTGACCGTGACACACCCTCGTCCGAATGTGACAGCTCTGCAACACAGAGTCAGAGACTGGAAGTAGGGCCTGGGTCTGTGACCTCACTCGTACATAGTGCAGAGGTCAAACACACCTGCTCAGTCAGGTGGCGCACCGCCCCACCTAAGAACCAGAAACCCACTAGGCATGCCTCCACACCAAACAAATATAGGGATTGGGTTCTAACCACTAACACGCAGTGGTTGCTCCTAGGGGATTCGAACCTGAAAAACATACACAGGTTCAGATGCCCCCAACTGCAGATTGACAGTTACCCTGGTGCCCATTTTGGCCATGTTCCTGCTCTTATGACCCATACAACTGTCTGTGCAGAGGTCACAAAGGTCATCCTGGCAGTGGGGATTAATTGCCATGCTTGGATAGACAGATCTACCCTGCACAGACAGATGATTCAAGCGGTCACAGCCTTACAAGAGCGCTTCCCCCTGGCAAGAATATGGGTCCCGCTGGTGAATTATTCACAGCATCTGCCCTATCAATCGGCTGAGATGCTTGAATACTTGAACCACATCATAGGAGAGAGACTGAGAACAATACCCCTGTTGCCATCCCAGCAGTTTATGACACAGGGGGACAATATTCACTGGACAGCAGACACAGCTCAGCGAATGTTAGAACATTGGTTGAGACACACTCAATAAGAAGGACATACATCCTCTTACTAAAAGGATATACATCCACTAAAAAGCCAATGTTCTCTCATTCTATCTCTACCTCTCAGGCACAACACACACAGTCACGGTGGTGACAGGTAAAGTGTGTTGGAGTCACTCACAGGCCTCTATGAGAAACAGACCAACACTAGGCACAAGTCTAATTGTTTCTCAGAGGGCACACTTATTTGGTATACACCACAGTTACAAGCCGCGGTATGCGTAGTCTTTCAAATGGTATTTAGGGGAGCCATTTCTCACTTCATCTCAGTAACAAGAGAGCCGTCCATGGGAGTTACATAGGGAGCAGGGACCTGGTGATGGGACGCTCAGGGCAGTGTTATCGAGAGCGTGCCATAGACCGAGGCCTTTAGCCTCGGTCACAACTTTTCCCCCAAACCTAACCCGGCCAGATCCTGACATTGTGCCGAGTGGCCAGGCCCCTGTTTTCTATCACCCAGGACCCAATCTTGAATGCTATATGATGAAGATGCAGTGGATACAATTATAACACCAACCTGGTGTACAAAAAGTTGTTTAACTACTTAAAAGCAACAAAGACCCTCACTTAAAGGTCATAACAAGGCCTTTGATGCTGACTAACTGCATAGTACAGTCATGTCTGGCAAAGGTCATGGTATGACCTTGCTGTGGAGGCCAGAACCAGGTCTCCATAATTTGATGCTGATTTTTAAACTGCATAACATTGGACATGTCTGACATGCAGAAAAGCCCTGCCTGGCTCCCACTTACACACTTAAAAGCCATGTTAGGCCTTGTCTCAACCACTAGATGGAACTATAAACCTCTCCTACGATTTAAGTTGGTTTTGCCCCCTTATTTAATATCCCTGTTACAAGGCTTAACACCTAGTTTGAAAGGCCAGGAATGTAATCAGGAGTCTCAGTTTGAAGACCCAGTATTGGTGTCACTGTCTTGACCCTGGGGTCGCGGGGTGCACGAGGAGTCCCTCCTGAGCATTGGAGGGGACTTCATGGTTTGGATACCATGAGAGTGTGCTTGAGTGCTTGGAGGTGGCACACTGGTGTATCCTGTGATTCAAAAGTGTCCAGGCATGGACCCAAGCAGGCATCTCATGAGAAACACTGTTCTTGTTGCTGAGCTTGTTTTAAAGCACATAATGTAAACAGAACAGCCACAGCAGTGCTTAAGCCTGGTAGAGCACTTTGAAGGCCATACTTTAGCCCAATATAACACTGCTTATATATGTCATAACAGATGCCTAGCCTAGTGCTTTGTGTGACAGTCATAGCAGTGACAAGCCAAATCGAGCAATTTGAAGGCCGTACTTTAGCCTAAATATAACACTGCTTATGCATGTAAACACATATGCCTAAACCTAACCTAGGCATTTTGTATAGACATAACCATCACCTATCCCTTAACCCATAACCTAACCACGCCCTTTAGTGCCTGAACTTAACCAATCACCTTATTGTGCAGTTAACTAACCCCATCCTATTATAAATACACACCTTAACCCCTCCAATTCACGTTTAATTAGATCTAGGCCCTAAACCGAACCAAGTTTACCCCTAAAGAAAATTGTCACCCTGGCCTAACCCTAAATTTAATTGGGACATTGAACATACAACATAGATCAATTAGAGTGGAGGAAATCAAATTGTAATAGCATGCCTTAATTTGAAGGCCCAATATTGCTGTCACTGTCTTGACCCTGGGGTCATGGGGTGTGTGAGAGGTCTCCCCTGAGCATTGATGGGGACTTCATGGTTTGGACACCATGAGGGTGTACCGGGGTGCTTGTGGGTGACATACTTACGCATCCTGTGATCCAGAGGTGTTCAAACATTGATCCAAGAAGGCATTACATGCTGAGGGCCAGTAAATGCCAGGATGTAGAATGTGGTTAAGTGTGATTTTGATTGTTCACCTGATGCAAGGGGGACTCAACCACATGGTGGATTTGTCCCATGGCACAGGCTCACAATCAAAACACACACAGGGATATGCATGGACTTGTATTGCGAGGGGCGGCATGGCAGGCGTCCGACCTTGCAGGGTGGCACCCCAAAACTGGAACAGACCACGAAAGGTCGAGGGAATGGAATTTTTGAACCATTTCTTTTTGTTTCATACTTACTTTTATTCAAAGTAATTTATTTTCTATTCAGAAAATTTTATGAGAGGTTAATAGTATGAGAAAGTGCGTCACTTAGGTGCCAGAGTAAAATACTTTCTCTGGGGTGGGAGCTTAACCACGCCCCTCCAGCCAGTGAAGCGGCTCGCTCTGCGATGAGCTCATTGTGCTGGAGACAACCGAACAGACCGCATCGCTGCAAAAGCTCTTTTTTCACTCAAGCCTCATTGAAGACCCACTAAGTCACATTTTTTGATCACAGTCAACTTGAAAACACCTGATGAGATCCCTGATGATCGAAACGCGTCGTGTTACAGATTAAGTTGACGATTTTCTACGACCTAAGTTCCTTATTGGACGCGTTCAAGAAAGACACGCGGACCAAAATCAAGAGCAAGCAGCAAAAAGGTCCTTATCAGGACCAGAAGAAATAGCCTTCTAAGGGCTAAAAAAGCTCTTATCAGAGCTAAGAAGAAGCGGCAATTTAGCAGAGAAAGCTGGGTAGAGTAGCTGCAATTGTGCGACCACCTGTGACCCAGAGCTAGAACAAGCAGGGGCAGGGGAGACGCCATTTTGTGCTTCAAAAAAGAAGCAACTAGCAGCCAGGTAGGCCCGTGTCGGCAAACAAATCTGCGCAGCGTCCACATTGAGACGCCTGACTGTCTGAATAAATAGCAGTCATTAAACAGCATCAAATAAAAAAAGCCTGGGCAGTTATGTCTAAAAAGAGGGGCAGATCACTCACACGCCTGGGGTCTAGGGTAGTTACACATCCGCCCAGGGTGTCTCATAGAAGCCCTAACATACGCCCAGAGCAAAATCCACTGCAACAGAGGCCTCCCAACAGCCAGGCGTCCAACATAGAGCCTAGGCAACAGCAACCCAGCCCATACAGGGCTTTAGAGTTTAGGGATGAGTCCGTATCAGGACCAGAATCCGAACAGAACCTGACAGTGAGAGGTAGAGCACCAGCGGCACCTAGGCTAGTGGCTGCATGTGATGGCACTGGTTGCTATTCAGATATATGCACCAAATGTAGGCCACCATATACGGGTGACATAGTTAAGGACGACCCCCAGTCACAAAATCCAGACTGGGGGGATGAGACATACTACCCATGGCAGCCCTCACAGCAAGATACTGTGGCCCTAGCCGACGATACTCAAAGACACCTTAGTGTGGAGGAGGGCCAATACACAGGCCCTTGGGACTGGCATACTACAGAGCCCTGTCGTCTCCCCACAGACCAGCACCAGGCGCCCGAGGGGCACGATAGGCCTGAGTGTGTAGGCAATAGTGGGAATTACATGGTGGAGGGGTCAGACCCTCAACATAGGGACAAAGCTAAGGTCATGCTAGCTATTATTAGGGCCTCTCACCATTTAGCATTTGTGACCCAGGACAGCTCCTCCACCAGGGATCAGCAAAATTACTGGAACACTCATTGCCGCAGTCCGACATTTGGTCCCACCCCAGAGTTAGACCAAATCTTAGAGGGACATGCGAGACAATGGGAAATGGCTACTTTAAGGAGCCTGCGGAGCCACTATATGGCCAGGATGCAGGCTGAGATTAACACCATGCCACATATGACAGATTCAGAGTGGCATGGGCCTTTTGAAACAGCAACAAGATGGGCACACAAAGCCATGGCCTCACTGCAGTCACATACTGTAAAAACAGCTGAGGCCATGATAGAGGGCAAGGTTAAAGGTGAAACAGCGGCGGTGGCATCTGTGGGTTACGCTACGCCCCCACAACAAGCAGCAGTTATACATAAGCTGCAGCAGTATTAATGCTTAATGTCAGGGATGCTACTCCAGAGAGACATCCGTACTGACCGTGACACACCCTCGTCCGAATGTGACAGCTCTGCAACACAGAGTCAGAGACTGGAAGTAGGGCCTGGGTCTGTGACCTCACTCGTACATAGTGCAGAGGTCAAACACAGCCTGCTCAGTCAGGGTGGCGCACCGCGCCCACCTAAGAACCAGAAACCCACTAGGCATGCCTCCACCCAAACAAATATAGGGATTGGGTTCTAACCACTAACACGCAGTGGTTGCTCCTAGGGGATTCGAACCTGAAAAACATACACAGGTTCAGATGCCCCCAACTGCAGATTGACAGTTACCCTGGTGCCCATTTTGGCCATGTTCACTGCTCTTATGACCCATACAACTGTCTGTGCAGAGGTCACAAAGGTCATCCTGGCAGTGGGGATAATTGCCATGCTTGGATAGACAGATCTACCCTGCACAGACAGATGATTCAAGCGGTCACAGCCTTACAAGAGCGCTTCCCCTGGCAAGAATATGGGTCCCGCTGGTGAATTATTCACAGCATCTGCCCTATCAATCGGCTGAGATGCTTGAATACTTGAACCACATCATAGGAGAGAGACTGAGAACAATACCCCTGTTTGCCATCCCAGCAGTTTATGACACAGGGGGACAATATTCACTGGACAGCAGACACAGCTCAGCGAATGTTTAGAACATTGGTTGAGACAACACTCAATAAGAAGGACATACATCCTCTTACTAAAAGGATATACATCCACTAAAAAGCCAATGTTCTCTCATTCTATCTCTACCTCTCAGGCACAACACACACAGTCACGGTGGTGACAGGTAAGTGTGTTGGAGTCACTCCACAGGCCTCTATGAGAAACAGACCAACACTAGGCACAAGTCTAATTGTTTCTCAGAGGGCACACTTATTTGGTATACACCACAGTTACAAGCCGCGGTATGCGTAGTCTTTCAAATGGTATTTAGGGGAGCCATTTCTCACTTCATCTCAGTAACAAGAGAGCCGTCCATGGAGTTACATAGGGAGCAGGGACCTGGTGATGGGACGCTCAGGGCAGTGTTATCGAGAGCGTGCCATAGACCGAGTCCTTTAGCCTCGGTCAACAACTTTTCCCCAAACCTAACCCGGCCAGATCCTGACATTGTGCCGAGTGGCCAGGGCCCCTGTTTTCTATCACCCAGGACCCAAATCTTGAATGCTATATGATGAAGATGCAGTGGATACAATTTATAACACCAACCTGGTGTACAAAAAGTTGTTTAACTACTTAAAAGCAACAAAGACCCTCACTTAAAGGTCATAACAAGGCCTTTGCTGACTAACTGCATAGTACAGTCATGTCTGGCAAAGGTCATGGTATGACCTTGCTGTGGAGGCCAGAACCAGGTCTCCACAATTTGATGCTGATTTTTAAACTGCATAACATTGGACATGTCTGACCATGCAGAAAAGCCCTGCCTGGCTCCCACTTACACACTTAAAAGCCATGTTAGGGCCTTGTCTTCAACCACTAGATGGAACTATAAACCTCTCCTACGATTTAGTTGGTTTTGCCCCCTTATTTAATATCCCTGTTACAAGGCTTAACACCTAGTTTGAAAGGCCAGGAATGTAATCAGGAGTCTCAGTTTGAAGGCCCAGTATTGGTGTCACTGTCTTGACCCTGGTGTCGCGGGGTGCACGAGGAGTCCCTCCTGAGCATTGGAGGGGACTTCATGGTTGGATACCATGAGAGTGTGCTTGAGTGCTAGGTGGCACACTGGTGTATCCTGTGATTCAAAAGTGTCCAGGCATGGACCCAAGCAGGTATCTCATGAGAAACACTGTTCTTGTTGCTGAGCTTGTTTTAAAGCACATAATGTAAACAGAACAGCCATAGCAGTGCTTAGGCCTGGTAGAGCACTTTGAAGGCCATACTTTAGCCCAATATAACACTGCTTATATATGTCATAACAGATGCCTAGCCTAGTGCTTTGTGTGACAGTCATAGCAGTGACAAGCCAAATCGAGCAATTTGAAGGCCGTACTTTAGCCTAAATATAACACTGCTTATGCATGTAAACACATATGCCTAAACCTAACCTAGGCATTTTGTATAGACATAACCATCACCTATCCCTTAACCCATAACCTAACCACGCCCTTTAGTGCCTGAACTTAACCAATCACCTTATTGTGCAGTTAACTAACCCCATCCTATTATAAATACACACCTTAACCCCTCCAATTCACGTTTAATTAGATCTAGGCCCTAAACCGAACCAAGTTTACCCCTAAAGAAAATTGTCACCCTGGCCTAACCCTAAATTTAATTGGGACATTGAACATACAACATAGATCAATTAGAGTGGAGGAAATCAAATTGTAATAGCATGCCTTAATTTGAAGGCCCAATATTGCTGTCACTGTCTTGACCCTGGGTCATGGGGTGTGTGAGAGGTCTCCCCTGAGCATTGATGGGGACTTCATGGTTTGGACACCATGAGGGTGTACCGGGGTGCTTGTGGGTGACATACTTACGCATCCTGTGATCCAGAGGTGTTCAAACATTGATCCAAGAAGGCATTACATGCTGAGGGCCAGTAAATGCCAGGATGTAGAATGTGGTTTAAGTGTGATTTTGATTGTTCACCTGATGCAAGGGGGACTCAACCACATGGTGGATTTGTCCCATGGCACAGGCTCACAATCAAAACACACACAGGGATATGCATGGACTTGTATTGCGAGGGCGGCATGGCAGGCGTCCGACCTTGCAGGGTGGCACCCCAAACTGGAACAGACCACGAAAGGTCGAGGGAATGGAATTTTTAAACCATTTCTTTTTGTTTCATACTTACTTTTATTCAAAGTAATTTATTTTCTATTCAGAAAATTTTATGAGAGGTTAATAGTATGAGAAAGTGCGTCACTTAGGTGCCAGAGTAAAATACTTTCTCTGGGGTGGGAGCTTAACCACGCCCCTCCAGCCAGTGAAGCGGCTCACTCTGCGATGAGCTCACTGTGCTGGAGACAACCGAACAGACCGCATCGCTGCAAAAGCTCTTTTTTCACTCAAGCCTCATTGAAGACCCACTAAGTCACATTTTTTGATCACAGTCAACTTGAAAACACCTGATGAGATCCTTGATGATCGAAACGCGTCGTGTTACAGATTAAGTTGACGATTTTCTACGACCTAAGTTCCTTATTGGACGCGTTCAAGAAAGACACGCGGACCAAAATCAAGAGCAAGCAGCAAAAAGGTCCTTATCAGGACCAGAAGAAATAGTCCTTCTAAGGGCTAAAAAAGCTCTTATCAGAGCTAAGAAGAAGCGGCAATTTAGCAGAGAAAGCTGGGTAGAGTAGCTGCAATTGTGCGACCACCTGTGACCCAGAGCTAGAACAAGCAGGGGCAGGGGAGACGCCATTTTGTGCTTCAAAAAAGAAGCAACTAGCAGCCAGGTAGGCCCGTGTCGGCAAACAAATCTGCACAGCGTCCACATTGAGACGCCTGACTGTCTGAATAAATAGCAGTCATTAAACAGCATCAAACAAAAAAAGCCTGGGCAGTTATGTCTAAAAAGAGGGGCAGATCACTCACACGCCTGGGGTCTAGGGTAGCTACACATCCGCCCAGGGTGTCTCATAGAAGCCCTAACATACGCCCAGAGCAAATCCACTGCAACAGAGGCCTCCCAACAGCCAGGCGTCCAACATAGAGCCTAGGCAACAGCAACCCAGCCCATACAGGCTTTAGAGTTTAGGGATGAGTCCGTATCAGGACCAGAATCCGAACAGAACCTGACAGTGAGAGGTAGAGCACCAGCGGCACCTAGGCTAGTGGCTGCATGTGATGGCACTGGTTGCTATTCAGATATATGCACCAAATGTAGGCCACCATACACGGGTGACATAGTTAAGGACGACCCCCAGTCACAAAATCCAGACTGGGGGGATGAGACATACTACCCATGGCAGCCCTCACAGCAAGATACTGTGGCCCTAGCCGACGATACTCAAAGACACCTTAGTGTGGAGGAGGGCCAATACACAGGCCCTTGGGACTGGCATACTACAGAGCCCTGTCGTCTCCCCACAGACCAGCACCAGGCGCCCGAGGGGCACGATAGGCCTGAGTGTGTAGGCAATAGTGGGAATTACATGGAGGAGGGGTCAGACCCTCAACATAGGGACAAAGCTAAGGTCATGCTAGCTATTATTAGGGCCTCTCACCATTTAGCATTTGTGACCCAGGACGCTCCTCCACCAGGGATCAGCAAAATTACTGGAACACTCATTGCCGCAGTCCGACCATTTGGTCCCACCCCAGAGTTAGACCAAATCTTAGAGGGACATGCGAGACAATGGGAAATGGCTACTTTAAGGAGCCTGCGGAGCCACTATATGGCCAGGATGCAGGCTGAGATTAACACCATGCCACATATGACAGATTCAGAGTGGCATGGGCCTTTTGAAACAGCAACAAGATGGGCACACAAAGCCATGGCCTCACTGCAGTCACATACTGTAAAAACAGCTGAGGCCATGATAGAGGCCAAGGTTAAAGGTGAAACAGCGGCGGTGTCATCTGTGGGTTACGCTACGCCCCCACAACAAGCAGCAGTTATACATAAGCCTGCAGCAGTATTAATGCTTAATGTCAGGGATGCTACTCAGAGAGACATCCATACTGACCGTGACACACCCTCGTCCGAATGTGACAGCTCTGCTACACAGAGTCAGAGACTGGAAGTAGGGCCTGGGTCTGTGACCTCACTCGTAAATAGTGCAGAGGTCAAACACACCTGCTCAGTCAGGTGGCGCACCGCCCCACCTAAGAACCAGAAACCCACTAGGCATGCCTCCACACCAAACAAATATAGGGATTGGGTTCTAACCACTAACACGCAGTGGTTGCTCCTAGGGGATTCGAACCTGAAAACATACACAGGTTCAGATGCCCCCAACTGCAGATTGACAGTTACCCTGGTGCCCATTTTGGCCATGTTCCTGCTCTTATGACCCATACAACTGTCTGTGCAGAGGTCACAAAGGTCATCCTGGCAGTGGGGATTAATTGCCATGCTTGGATAGACAGATCTACCCTGCACAGACAGATGATTCAAGCGGTCACAGCCTTACAAGAGCGCTTCCCCCTGGCAAGAATATGGGTCCCGTTGGTGAATTATTCACAGCATCTGCCCTATCAATCGGCTGAGATGCTTGAATACTTGAACCACATCATAGGAGAGAGACTGAGAACAATACCCCTGTTGCCATCCCAGCAGTTTATGACACAGGGGGACAATATTCACTGGACAGCAGACACAGCTCAGCGAATGTTAGAACATTGGTTGAGACACACTCAATAAGAAGGACATACATCCTCTTACTAAAAGGATATACATCCACTAAAAAGCCAATGTTCTCTCATTCTATCTCTACCTCTCAGGCACAACACACACAGTTACGGTGGTGACAGGTAAAGTGTGTTGGAGTCACTCACAGGCCTCTATGAGAAACAGACCAACACTAGGCACAAGTCTAATTGTTTCTCAGAGGGCACACTTATTTGGTATACACCACAGTTACAAGCCGCGGTATGCGTAGTCTTTCAAATGGTATTTAGGGGAGCCATTTCTCACTTCATCTCAGTAACAAGAGAGCCGTCCATGGGAGTTACATAGGGAGCAGGGACCTGGTGATGGGACGCTCAGGGCAGTGTTATCGAGAGCGTGCCATAGACCGAGGCCTTTAGCCTCGGTCACAACTTTTCCCCCAAACCTAACCCGGCCAGATCCTGACATTGTGCCGAGTGGCCAGGCCCCTGTTTTCTATCACCCAGGACCCAATCTTGAATGCTATATGATGAAGATGCAGTGGATACAATTATAACACCAACCTGGTGTACAAAAAGTTGTTAAACTACTTAAAAGCAACAAAGACCCTCACTTAAAGGTCATAACAAGGCCTTTGATGCTGACTAACTGCATAGTACAGTCATGTCTGGCAAAGGTCATGGTATGACCTTGCTGTGGAGGCCAGAACCAGGTCTCCACAATTTGATGCTGATTTTTAAACTGCATAACATTGGACATGTCTGACATGCAGAAAAGCCCTGCCTGGCTCCCACTTACACACTTAAAAGCCATGTTAGGCCTTGTCTCAACCACTAGATGGAACTATAAACCTCTCCTACGATTTAAGTTGGTTTTGCCCCCTTATTTAATATCCCTGTTACAAGGCTTAACACCTAGTTTGAAAGGCAGGAATGTAATCAGGAGTCTCAGTTTGAAGGCCCAGTATTGGTGTCACTGTCTTGACCCTGGTGTCGCGGGGTGCACGAGGAGTCCCTCCTGAGCATTGGAGGGGACTTCATGGTTTGGATACCATGAGAGTGTGCTTGAGTGCTTGGAGGTGGCACACTGGTGTATCCTGTGATTCAAAAGTGTCCAGGCATGGACCCAAGCAGGTATCTCATGAGAAACACTGTTCTTGTTGCTGAGCTTGTTTTAAAGCACATAATGTAAACAGAACAGCCATAGCAGTGCTTAGGCCTGGTAGAGCACTTTGAAGGCCATACTTTAGCCCAATATAACACTGCTTATATATGTCATAACAGATGCCTAGCCTAGTGCTTTGTGTGACAGTCATAGCAGTGACAAGCCAAATCGAGCAATTTGAAGGCCGTACTTTAGCCTAAATATAACACTGCTTATGCATGTAAACACATATGCCTAAACCTAACCTAGGCATTTTGTATAGACATAACCATCACCTATCCCTTAACCCATAACCTAACCACGCCCTTTAGTGCCTGAACTTAACCAATCACCTTATTGTGCAGTTAACTAACCCCATCCTATTATAAATACACACCTTAACCCCTCCAATTCACGTTTAATTAGATCTAGGCCCTAAACCGAACCAAGTTTACCCCTAAAGAAAATTGTCACCCTGGCCTAACCCTAAATTTAATTGGGACATTGAACATACAACATAGATCAATTAGAGTGGAGGAAATCAAATTGTAATAGCATGCCTTAATTTGAAGGCCCAATATTGCTGTCACTGTCTTGACCCTGGGTCATGGGGTGTGTGAGAGGTCTCCCCTGAGCATTGATGGGGACTTCATGGTTTGGACACCATGAGGGTGTACCGGGGTGCTTGTGGGTGACATACTTACGCATCCTGTGATCCAGAGGTGTTCAAACATTGATCCAAGAAGGCATTACATGCTGAGGGCCAGTAAATGCCAGGATGTAGAATGTGGTTAAGTGTGATTTTGATTGTTCACCTGATGCAAGGGGGACTCAACCACATGGTGGATTTGTCCCATGGCACAGGCTCACAATCAAAACACACACAGGGATATGCATGGACTTGTATTGCGAGGGGCGGCATGGCAGGCGTCCGACCTTGCAGGGTGGCACCCCAAAACTGGAACAGACCACGAAAGGTCGAGGGAATGGAATTTTTAAACCATTTCTTTTTGTTTCATACTTACTTTTATTCAAAGTAATTTATTTTCTATTCAGAAAATTTTATGAGAGGTTAATAGTATGAGAAAGTGCGTCACTTAGGTGCCAGAGTAAAATACTTTCTCTGGGGTGGGAGCTTAACCACGCCCCTCCAGCCAGTGAAGCGGCTCACTCTGCGATGAGCTCACTGTGCTGGAGACAACCGAACAGACCGCATCGCTGCAAAAGCTCTTTTTTCACTCAAGCCTCATTGAAGACCCACTAAGTCACATTTTTTGATCACAGTCAACTTGAAAACACCTGATGAGATCCTTGATGATCGAAACGCGTCGTGTTACAGATTAAGTTGACGATTTTCTACGACCTAAGTTCCTTATTGGACGCGTTCAAGAAAGACACGCGGACCAAAATCAAGAGCAAGCAGCAAAAAGGTCCTTATCAGGACCAGAAGAAATAGTCCTTCTAAGGGCTAAAAAAGCTCTTATCAGAGCTAAGAAGAAGCGGCAATTTAGCAGAGAAAGCTGGGTAGAGTAGCTGCAATTGTGCGACCACCTGTGACCCAGAGCTAGAACAAGCAGGGGCAGGGGAGACGCCATTTTGTGCTTCAAAAAAGAAGCAACTAGCAGCCAGGTAGGCCCGTGTCGGCAAACAAATCTGCACAGCGTCCACATTGAGACGCCTGACTGTCTGAATAAATAGCAGTCATTAAACAGCATCAAACAAAAAAAGCCTGGGCAGTTATGTCTAAAAAGAGGGGCAGATCACTCACACGCCTGGGGTCTAGGGTAGCTACACATCCGCCCAGGGTGTCTCATAGAAGCCCTAACATACGCCCAGAGCAAAATCCACTGCAACAGAGGCCTCCCAACAGCCAGGCGTCCAACATAGAGCCTAGGCAACAGCAACCCAGCCCATACAGGGCTTTAGAGTTTAGGGATGAGTCCGTATCAGGACCAGAATCCGAACAGAACCTGACAGTGAGAGGTAGAGCACCAGCGGCACCTAGGCTAGTGGCTGCATGTGATGGCACTGGTTGCTATTCAGATATATGCACCAAATGTAGGCCACCATACACGGGTGACATAGTTAAGGACGACCCCCAGTCACAAAATCCAGACTGGGGGGATGAGACATACTACCCATGGCAGCCCTCACAGCAAGATACTGTGGCCCTAGCCGACGATACTCAAAGACACCTTAGTGTGGAGGAGGGCCAATACACAGGCCCTTGGGACTGGCATACTACAGAGCCCTGTCGTCTCCCCACAGACCAGCACCAGGCGCCCGAGGGGCACGATAGGCCTGAGTGTGTAGGCAATAGTGGGAATTACATGGAGGAGGGGTCAGACCCTCAACATAGGGACAAAGCTAAGGTCATGCTAGCTATTATTAGGGCCTCTCACCATTTAGCATTTGTGACCCAGGACGCTCCTCCACCAGGGATCAGCAAAATTACTGGAACACTCATTGCCGCAGTCCGACCATTTGGTCCCACCCCAGAGTTAGACCAAATCTTAGAGGGACATGCGAGACAATGGGAAATGGCTACTTTAAGGAGCCTGCGGAGCCACTATATGGCCAGGATGCAGGCTGAGATTAACACCATGGCCACATATGACAGATTCAGAGTGGCATGGGCCTTTTGAAACAGCAACAAGATGGGCACACAAAGCCATGGCCTCACTGCAGTCACATACTGTAAAAACAGCTGAGGCCATGATAGAGGCCAAGGTTAAAGGTGAAACAGCGGCGGTGTCATCTGTGGGTTACGCTACGCCCCCACAACAAGCAGCAGTTATACATAAGCCTGCAGCAGTATTAATGCTTAATGTCAGGGATGCTACTCAGAGAGACATCCATACTGACCGTGACACACCCTCGTCCGAATGTGACAGCTCTGCTACACAGAGTCAGAGACTGGAAGTAGGGCCTGGGTCTGTGACCTCACTCGTAAATAGTGCAGAGGTCAAACACACCTGCTCAGTCAGGTGGCGCACCGCCCCACCTAAGAACCAGAAACCCACTAGGCATGCCTCCACACCAAACAAATATAGGGATTGGGTTCTAACCACTAACACGCAGTGGTTGCTCCTAGGGGATTCGAACCTGAAAAACATACACAGGGTTCAGATGCCCCCAACTGCAGATTGACAGTTACCCTGGTGCCCATTTTGGCCATGTTCCTGCTCTTATGACCCATACAACTGTCTGTGCAGAGGTCACAAAGGTCATCCTGGCAGTGGGGATTAATTGCCATGCTTGGATAGACAGATCTACCCTGCACAGACAGATGATTCAAGCGGTCACAGCCTTACAAGAGCGCTTCCCCCTGGCAAGAATATGGGTCCCGTTGGTGAATTATTCACAGCATCTGCCCTATCAATCGGCTGAGATGCTTGAATACTTGAACCACATCATAGGAGAGAGACTGAGAACAATACCCCTGTTGCCATCCCAGCAGTTTATGACACAGGGGGACAATATTCACTGGACAGCAGACACAGCTCAGCGAATGTTAGAACATTGGTTGAGACACACTCAATAAGAAGGACATACATCCTCTTACTAAAAGGATATACATCCACTAAAAAGCCATGTTCTCTCATTCTATCTCTACCTCTCAGGCACAACACACACAGTTACGGTGGTGACAGGTAAAGTGTGTTGGAGTCACTCACAGGCCTCTATGAGAAACAGACCAACACTAGGCACAAGTCTAATTGTTTCTCAGAGGGCACACTTATTTGGTATACACCACAGTTACAAGCCGCGGTATGCGTAGTCTTTCAAATGGTATTTAGGGGAGCCATTTCTCACTTCATCTCAGTAACAAGAGAGCCGTCCATGGGAGTTACATAGGGAGCAGGGACCTGGTGATGGGACGCTCAGGGCAGTGTTATCGAGAGCGTGCCATAGACCGAGGCCTTTAGCCTCGGTCACAACTTTTCCCCCAAACCTAACCCGGCCAGATCCTGACATTGTGCCGAGTGGCCAGGCCCCTGTTTTCTATCACCCAGGACCCAATCTTGAATGCTATATGATGAAGATGCAGTGGATACAATTATAACACCAACCTGGTGTACAAAAAGTTGTTAAACTACTTAAAAGCAACAAAGACCCTCACTTAAAGGTCATAACAAGGCCTTTGATGCTGACTAACTGCATAGTACAGTCATGTCTGGCAAAGGTCATGGTATGACCTTGCTGTGGAGGCCAGAACCAGGTCTCCACAATTTGATGCTGATTTTTAAACTGCATAACATTGGACATGTCTGACATGCAGAAAAGCCCTGCCTGGCTCCCACTTACACACTTAAAAGCCATGTTAGGCCTTGTCTCAACCACTAGATGGAACTATAAACCTCTCCTACGATTTAAGTTGGTTTTGGCCCCCTTATTTAATATCCCTGTTACAAGGCTTAACACCTAGTTTGAAAGGCCAGGAATGTAATCAGGAGTCTCAGTTTGAAGGCCCAGTATTGGTGTCACTGTCTTGACCCTGGTGTCGCGGGGTGCACGAGGAGTCCCTCCTGAGCATTGGAGGGGACTTCATGGTTTGGATACCATGAGAGTGTGCTTGAGTGCTTGGAGGTGGCACACTGGTGTATCCTGTGATTCAAAAGTGTCCAGGCATGGACCCAAGCAGGTATCTCATGAGAAACACTGTTCTTGTTGCTGAGCTTGTTTTAAAGCACATAATGTAAACAGAACAGCCATAGCAGTGCTTAGGCCTGGTAGAGCACTTTGAAGGCCATACTTTAGCCCAATATAACACTGCTTATATATGTCATAACAGATGCCTAGCCTAGTGCTTTGTGTGACAGTCATAGCAGTGACAAGCCAAATCGAGCAATTTGAAGGCCGTACTTTAGCCTAAATATAACACTGCTTATGCATGTAAACACATATGCCTAAACCTAACCTAGGCATTTTGTATAGACATAACCATCACCTATCCCTTAACCCATAACCTAACCACGCCCTTTAGTGCCTGAACTTAACCAATCACCTTATTGTGCAGTTAACTAACCCCATCCTATTATAAATACACACCTTAACCCCTCCAATTCACGTTTAATTAGATCTAGGCCCTAAACCGAACCAAGTTTACCCTAAAGAAAATTGTCACCCTGGCCTAACCCTAAATTTAATTGGGACATTGAACATACAACATAGATCAATTAGAGTGGAGGAAATCAAATTGTAATAGCATGCCTTAATTTGAAGGCCCAATATTGCTGTCACTGTCTTGACCCTGGGTCATGGGGTGTGTGAGAGGTCTCCCCTGAGCATTGATGGGGACTTCATGGTTTGGACACCATGAGGGTGTACCGGGGTGCTTGTGGGTGACATACTTACGCATCCTGTGATCCAGAGGTGTTCAAACATTGATCCAAGAAGGCATTACATGCTGAGGGCCAGTAAATGCCAGGATGTAGAATGTGGTTAAGTGTGATTTTGATTGTTCACCTGATGCAAGGGGGACTCAACCCACATGGTGGATTTGTCCCATGGCACAGGCTCACAATCAAAACACACACAGGGATATGCATGGACTTGTATTGCGAGGGGCGGCATGGCAGGCGTCCGACCTTGCAGGGTGGCACCCCAAAACTGGAACAGACCACGAAAGGTCGAGGGAATGGAATTTTTAAACCATTTCTTTTTGTTTCATACTTACTTTTATTCAAAGTAATTTATTTTCTATTCAGAAAATTTTATGAGAGGTTAATAGTATGAGAAAGTGCGTCACTTAGGTGCCAGAGTAAAATACTTTCTCTGGGGTGGGAGCTTAACCACGCCCCTCCAGCCAGTGAAGCGGCTCACTCTGCGATGAGCTCACTGTGCTGGAGACAACCGAACAGACCGCATCGCTGCAAAAGCTCTTTTTTCACTCAAGCCTCATTGAAGACCCACTAAGTCACATTTTTTGATCACAGTCAACTTGAAAACACCTGATGAGATCCTTGATGATCGAAACGCGTCGTGTTACAGATTAAGTTGACGATTTTCTACGACCTAAGTTCCTTATTGGACGCGTTCAAGAAAGACACGCGGACCAAAATCAAGAGCAAGCAGCAAAAAGGTCCTTATCAGGACCAGAAGAAATAGTCCTTCTAAGGGCTAAAAAAGCTCTTATCAGAGCTAAGAAGAAGCGGCAATTTAGCAGAGAAAGCTGGGTAGAGTAGCTGCAATTGTGCGACCACCTGTGACCCAGAGCTAGAACAAGCAGGGGCAGGGGAGACGCCATTTTGTGCTTCAAAAAAGAAGCAACTAGCAGCCAGGTAGGCCCGTGTCGGCAAACAAATCTGCACAGCGTCCACATTGAGACGCCTGACTGTCTGAATAAATAGCAGTCATTAAACAGCATCAACAAAAAAAGCCTGGGCAGTTATGTCTAAAAAGAGGGGCAGATCACTCACACGCCTGGGGTCTAGGGTAGCTACACATCCGCCCAGGGTGTCTCATAGAAGCCCTAACATACGCCCAGAGCAAAATCCACTGCAACAGAGGCCTCCCAACAGCCAGGCGTCCAACATAGAGCCTAGGCAACAGCAACCCAGCCCATACAGGGCTTTAGAGTTTAGGGATGAGTCCGTATCAGGACCAGAATCCGAACAGAACCTGACAGTGAGAGGTAGAGCACCAGCGGCACCTAGGCTAGTGGCTGCATGTGATGGCACTGGTTGCTATTCAGATATATGCACCAAATGTAGGCCACCATACACGGGTGACATAGTTAAGGACGACCCCCAGTCACAAAATCCAGACTGGGGGGATGAGACATACTACCCATGGCAGCCCTCACAGCAAGATACTGTGGCCCTAGCCGACGATACTCAAAGACACCTTAGTGTGGAGGAGGGCCAATACACAGGCCCTTGGACTGGCATACTACAGAGCCCTGTCGTCTCCCCACAGACCAGCACCAGGCGCCCGAGGGGCACGATAGGCCTGAGTGTGTAGGCAATAGTGGGAATTACATGGAGGAGGGGTCAGACCCTCAACATAGGGACAAAGCTAAGGTCATGCTAGCTATTATTAGGGCCTCTCACCATTTAGCATTTGTGACCCAGGACGCTCCTCCACCAGGGATCAGCAAAATTACTGGAACACTCATTGCCGCAGTCCGACCATTTGGTCCCACCCCAGAGTTAGACCAAATCTTAGAGGGACATGCGAGACAATGGGAAATGGCTACTTTAAGGAGCCTGCGGAGCCACTATATGGCCAGGATGCAGGCTGAGATTAACACCATGCCACATATGACAGATTCAGAGTGGCATGGGCCTTTTGAAACAGCAACAAGATGGGCACACAAAGCCATGGCCTCACTGCAGTCACATACTGTAAAAACAGCTGAGGCCATGATAGAGGCCAAGGTTAAAGGTGAAACAGCGGCGGTGTCATCTGTGGGTTACGCTACGCCCCCACAACAAGCAGCAGTTATACATAAGCCTGCAGCAGTATTAATGCTTAATGTCAGGGATGCTACTCAGAGAGACATCCATACTGACCGTGACACACCCTCGTCCGAATGTGACAGCTCTGCTACACAGAGTCAGAGACTGGAAGTAGGGCCTGGGTCTGTGACCTCACTCGTAAATAGTGCAGAGGTCAAACACACCTGCTCAGTCAGGTGGCGCACCGCCCCACCTAAGAACCAGAAACCCACTAGGCATGCCTCCACACCAAACAAATATAGGGATTGGGTTCTAACCACTAACACGCAGTGGTTGCTCCTAGGGGATTCGAACCTGAAAAACATACACAGGTTCAGATGCCCCCAACTGCAGATTGACAGTTACCCTGGTGCCCATTTTGGCCATGTTCCTGCTCTTATGACCCATACAACTGTCTGTGCAGAGGTCACAAAGGTCATCCTGGCAGTGGGGATTAATTGCCATGCTTGGATAGACAGATCTACCCTGCACAGACAGATGATTCAAGCGGTCACAGCCTTACAAGAGCGCTTCCCCCTGGCAAGAATATGGGTCCCGTTGGTGAATTATTCACAGCATCTGCCCTATCAATCGGCTGAGATGCTGAATACTTGAACCACATCATAGGAGAGAGACTGAGAACAATACCCCTGTTGCCATCCCAGCAGTTTATGACACAGGGGGACAATATTCACTGGACAGCAGACACAGCTCAGCGAATGTTAGAACATTGGTTGAGACACACTCAATAAGAAGGACATACATCCTCTTACTAAAAGGATATACATCCACTAAAAAGCCAATGTTCTCTCATTCTATCTCTACCTCTCAGGCACAACACACACAGTTACGGTGGTGACAGGTAAAGTGTGTTGGAGTCACTCACAGGCCTCTATGAGAAACAGACCAACACTAGGCACAAGTCTAATTGTTTCTCAGAGGGCACACTTATTTGGTATACACCACAGTTACAAGCCGCGGTATGCGTAGTCTTTCAAATGGTATTTAGGGGAGCCATTTCTCACTTCATCTCAGTAACAAGAGAGCCGTCCATGGGAGTTACATAGGGAGCAGGGACCTGGTGATGGGACGCTCAGGGCAGTGTTATCGAGAGCGTGCCATAGACCGAGGCCTTTAGCCTCGGTCACAACTTTTCCCCCAAACCTAACCCGGCCAGATCCTGACATTGTGCCGAGTGGCCAGGCCCCTGTTTTCTATCACCCAGGACCCAATCTTGAATGCTATATGATGAAGATGCAGTGGATACAATTATAACACCAACCTGGTGTACAAAAAGTTGTTAAACTACTTAAAAGCAACAAAGACCCTCACTTAAAGGTCATAACAAGGCCTTTGATGCTGACTAACTGCATAGTACAGTCATGTCTGGCAAAGGTCATGGTATGACCTTGCTGTGGAGGCCAGAACCAGGTCTCCACAATTTGATGCTGATTTTTAAACTGCATAACATTGGACATGTCTGACATGCAGAAAAGCCCTGCCTGGCTCCCACTTACACACTTAAAAGCCATGTTAGGCCTTGTCTCAACCACTAGATGGAACTATAAACCTCTCCTACGATTTAAGTTGGTTTTGCCCCCTTATTTAATATCCCTGTTACAAGGCTTAACACCTAGTTTGAAAGGCCAGGAATGTAATCAGGAGTCTCAGTTTGAAGGCCCAGTATTGGTGTCACTGTCTTGACCCTGGTGTCGCGGGGTGCACGAGGAGTCCCTCCTGAGCATTGGAGGGGACTTCATGGTTTGGATACCATGAGAGTGTGCTTGAGTGCTTGGAGGTGGCACACTGGTGTATCCTGTGATTCAAAAGTGTCCAGGCATGGACCCAAGCAGGTATCTCATGAGAAACACTGTTCTTGTTGCTGAGCTTGTTTTAAAGCACATAATGTAAACAGAACAGCCATAGCAGTGCTTAGGCCTGGTAGAGCACTTTGAAGGCCATACTTTAGCCCAATATAACACTGCTTATATATGTCATAACAGATGCCTAGCCTAGTGCTTTGTGTGACAGTCATAGCAGTGACAAGCCAAATCGAGCAATTTGAAGGCCGTACTTTAGCCTAAATATAACACTGCTTATGCATGTAAACACATATGCCTAAACCTAACCTAGGCATTTTGTATAGACATAACCATCACCTATCCCTTAACCCATAACCTAACCACGCCCTTTAGTGCCTGAACTTAACCAATCACCTTATTGTGCAGTTAACTAACCCCATCCTATTATAAATACACACCTTAACCCCTCCAATTCACGTTTAATTAGATCTAGGCCCTAAACCGAACCAAGTTTACCCCTAAAGAAAATTGTCACCCTGGCCTAACCCTAAATTTAATTGGGACATTGAACATACAACATAGATCAATTAGAGTGGAGGAAATCAAATTGTAATAGCATGCCTTAATTTGAAGGCCCAATATTGCTGTCACTGTCTTGACCCTGGGTCATGGGGTGTGTGAGAGGTCTCCCCTGAGCATTGATGGGGACTTCATGGTTTGGACACCATGAGGGTGTACCGGGGTGCTTGTGGGTGACATACTTACGCATCCTGTGATCCAGAGGTGTTCAAACATTGATCCAAGAAGGCATTACATGCTGAGGGCCAGTAAATGCCAGGATGTAGAATGTGGTTAAGTGTGATTTTGATTGTTCACCTGATGCAAGGGGGACTCAACCACATGGTGGATTTGTCCCATGGCACAGGCTCACAATCAAAACACACACAGGGATATGCATGGACTTGTATTGCGAGGGGCGGCATGGCAGGCGTCCGACCTTGCAGGGTGGGCACCCCAAAACTGGAACAGACCACGAAAGGTCGAGGGAATGGAATTTTTAAACCATTTCTTTTTGTTTCATACTTACTTTTATTCAAAGTAATTTATTTTCTATTCAGAAAATTTTATGAGAGGTTAATAGTATGAGAAAGTGCGTCACTTAGGTGCCAGAGTAAAATACTTTCTCTGGGGTGGGAGCTTAACCACGCCCCTCCAGCCAGTGAAGCGGCTCACTCTGCGATGAGCTCACTGTGCTGGAGACAACCGAACAGACCGCATCGCTGCAAAAGCTCTTTTTTCACTCAAGCCTCATTGAAGACCCACTAAGTCACATTTTTTGATCACAGTCAACTTGAAAACACCTGATGAGATCCTTGATGATCGAAACGCGTCGTGTTACAGATTAAGTTGACGATTTTCTACGACCTAAGTTCCTTATTGGACGCGTTCAAGAAAGACACGCGGACCAAAATCAAGAGCAAGCAGCAAAAAGGTCCTTATCAGGACCAGAAGAAATAGTCCTTCTAAGGGCTAAAAAAGCTCTTATCAGAGCTAAGAAGAAGCGGCAATTTAGCAGAGAAAGCTGGGTAGAGTAGCTGCAATTGTGCGACCACCTGTGACCCAGAGCTAGAACAAGCAGGGGCAGGGGAGACGCCATTTTGTGCTTCAAAAAAGAAGCAACTAGCAGCCAGGTAGGCCCGTGTCGGCAAACAAATCTGCACAGCGTCCACATTGAGACGCCTGACTGTCTGAATAAATAGCAGTCATTAAACAGCATCAAACAAAAAAAGCCTGGGCAGTTATGTCTAAAAAGAGGGGCAGATCACTCACACGCCTGGGGTCTAGGGTAGCTACACATCCGCCCAGGGTGTCTCATAGAAGCCCTAACATACGCCCAGAGCAAAATCCACTGCAACAGAGGCCTCCCAACAGCCAGGCGTCCAACATAGAGCCTAGGCAACAGCAACCCAGCCCATACAGGGCTTTAGAGTTTAGGGATGAGTCCGTATCAGGACCAGAATCCGAACAGAACCTGACAGTGAGAGGTAGAGCACCAGCGGCACCTAGGCTAGTGGCTGCATGTGATGGCACTGGTTGCTATTCAGATATATGCACCAAATGTAGGCCACCATACACGGGTGACATAGTTAAGGACGACCCCCAGTCACAAAATCCAGACTGGGGGGATGAGACATACTACCCATGGCAGCCCTCACAGCAAGATACTGTGGCCCTAGCCGACGATACTCAAAGACACCTTAGTGTGGAGGAGGGCCAATACACAGGCCCTTGGGACTGGCATACTACAGAGCCCTGTCGTCTCCCCACAGACCAGCACCAGGCGCCCGAGGGGCACGATAGGCCTGAGTGTGTAGGCAATAGTGGGAATTACATGGAGGAGGGGTCAGACCCTCAACATAGGGACAAAGCTAAGGTCATGCTAGCTATTATTAGGGCCTCTCACCATTTAGCATTTGTGACCCAGGACGCTCCTCCACCAGGGATCAGCAAAATTACTGGAACACTCATTGCCGCAGTCCGACCATTTGGTCCCACCCCAGAGTTAGACCAAATCTTAGAGGGACATGCGAGACAATGGGAAATGGCTACTTTAAGGAGCCTGCGGAGCCACTATATGGCCAGGATGCAGGCTGAGATTAACACCATGCCACATATGACAGATTCAGAGTGGCATGGGCCTTTTGAAACAGCAACAAGATGGGCACACAAAGCCATGGCCTCACTGCAGTCACATACTGTAAAAACAGCTGAGGCCATGATAGAGGCCAAGGTTAAAGGTGAAACAGCGGCGGTGTCATCTGTGGGTTACGCTACGCCCCCACAACAAGCAGCAGTTATACATAAGCCTGCAGCAGTATTAATGCTTAATGTCAGGGATGCTACTCAGAGAGACATCCATACTGACCGTGACACACCCTCGTCCGAATGTGACAGCTCTGCTACACAGAGTCAGAGACTGGAAGTAGGGCCTGGGTCTGTGACCTCACTCGTAAATAGTGCAGAGGTCAAACACACCTGCTCAGTCAGGTGGCGCACCGCCCCACCTAAGAACCAGAAACCCACTAGGCATGCCTCCACACCAAACAAATATAGGGATTGGGTTCTAACCACTAACACGCAGTGGTTGCTCCTAGGGGATTCGAACCTGAAAAACATACACAGGTTCAGATGCCCCCAACTGCAGATTGACAGTTACCCTGGTGCCCATTTTGGCCATGTTCCTGCTCTTATGACCCATACAACTGTCTGTGCAGAGGTCACAAAGGTCATCCTGGCAGTGGGGATTAATTGCCATGCTTGGATAGACAGATCTACCCTGCACAGACAGAT
>NW_028151579.1:0-63146 GCF_964638095.1 Poromitra crassiceps | reverse complement strand
GTGGAAGTCTGTCAGGAAGAGATCAAGTGTTACACCACTAGTTTATCATGTGGAAGTCTGTCAGGAAGAGATCAAGTGTTACACCACTAGTTTATCATGTGGAAGTCTGTCAGGAAGGACTCAAGTGTTACGCCACTAGTTTATCATGTGGAAGTCTGTCAGGAAGAGATCAAGTGTTACACCACTAGTTTATCATGTGGAAGTCTGTCAGGAAGGACTCAAGTGTTACACCACTAGTTTATCATGTGGAAGTCTGTCAGGAAGGACTCAAGTGTTACACCACTAGTTTATCATGTGGAAGTCTGTCAGGAAGAGATCAAGTGTTACACCACTAGTTTATCATGTGGAAGTCTGTCAGGAAGAGATCAAGTGTTACACCACTAGTTTATCATGTGGAAGTCTGTCAGGAAGAGATCAAGTGTTACACCACTAGTTTATCATGTGGAAGTCTGTCAGGAAGGAATCAAGTGTTACACCACTAGTTTATCATGTGGAAGTCTGTCAGGAAGAGATCAAGTGTTACACCACTAGTTTATCATGTGGAAGTCTGTCAGGAAGAGATTAAACCACTAGTTTATCATGTGGAAGTCTGTCAGGAAGATATCAAGTGTTACACCACTAGTTTATCATGTGGAAGTATGTAGAGTGCCTTTATCAATATATGAATATCAGGAGTGGCCGTGGGAGAAAAATAGATCTACTTTGGGGCCATGATTTAAGTTTATCCATGATTTTAGTTTATCATGTGGAAGTCTGTCAGGAAGGACTCAAGTGTTACACCACTAGTTTATCATGTGGAAGTCTGTCAGGAAGAGATCAAGTGTTACACCACTAGTTTATCATGTGGAAGTCTGTCAGGAAGAGATCAAGTGTTACACCACTAGTTTATCATGTGGAAGTCTGTCAGGAAGAGATCAAGTGTTACACCACTAGTTTATCATGTGGAAGTCTGTCAGGAAGGACTCAAAGTGTTACACCACTAGTTTATCATGTGGAAGACTGTCAGGAAGGACTCAAGTGTTACACCACTAGTTTATCATGTGGAAGTCTGTCAGGAAGAGATCAAGTGTTACACCACTAGTTTATCATGTGGAAGTCTGTCAGGAAGAGATCAAGTGTTACACCACTAGTTTATCATGTGGAAGTCTGTCAGGAAGAGATCAAGTGTTACACCACTAGTTTATCATGTGGAAGTCTGTCAGGAAGAGATCAAGTGTTACACCACTAGTTTATCATGTGGAAGTCTGTCAGGAAGAGATCAAGTGTTACACCACTAGTTTATCATGTGGAAGTCTGTCAGGAAGAGATCAAGTGTTACACCACTAGTTTATCATGTGGAAGTCTGTCAGGAAGAGATTAAACCACTAGTTTATCATGTGGAAGTCTGTCAGGAAGATATCAAGTGTTACACCACTAGTTTATCATGTGGAAGTATGTAGAGTGCCTTTATCAATATATGAATATCAGGAGTGGCCGTGGGAGAAAAATAGATCTACTTTGGGGCCATGATTTAAGTTTATCCATGATTTTAGTTTATCATGTGGAAGTCTGTCAGGAAGAGATCAAGTGTTACACCACTAGTTTATCATGTGGAAGTCTGTCAGGAAGAGATCAAGTGTTACACCACTAGTTTATCATGTGGAAGTCTGTCAGGAAGAGATCAAGTGTTACACCACTAGTTTATCATGTGGAAGTCTGTCAGGAAGAGATTAAACCACTAGTTTATCATGTGGAAGTCTGTCAGGAAGAGATCAAGTGTTACACCACTAGTTTATCATGTGGAAGTCTGTCAGGAAGAGATCAAGTGTTACACCACTAGTTTATCATGTGGAAGTCTGTCAGGAAGGACTCAAAGTGTTACACCACTAGTTTATCATGTGGAAGACTGTCAGGAAGGACTCAAGTGTTACACCACTAGTTTATCATGTGGAAGTCTGTCAGGAAGAGATCAAGTGTTACACCACTAGTTTATCATGTGGAAGTCTGTCAGGAAGAGATCAAGTGTTACACCACTAGTTTATCATGTGGAAGTCTGTCAGGAAGAGATCAAGTGTTACACCACTAGTTTATCATGTGGAAGTCTGTCAGGAAGGACTCAAGTGTTACGCCACTAGTTTATCATGTGGAAGTCTGTCAGGAAGAGATCAAGTGTTACACCACTAGTTTATCATGTGGAAGTCTGTCAGGAAGGACTCAAGTGTTACACCACTAGTTTATCATGTGGAAGTCTGTCAGGAAGGACTCAAGTGTTACACCACTAGTTTATCATGTGGAAGTCTGTCAGGAAGAGATCAAGTGTTACACCACTAGTTTATCATGTGGAAGTCTGTCAGGAAGAGATCAAGTGTTACACCACTAGTTTATCATGTGGAAGTCTGTCAGGAAGAGATCAAGTGTTACACCACTAGTTTATCATGTGGAAGTCTGTCAGGAAGGAATCAAGTGTTACACCACTAGTTTATCATGTGGAAGTCTGTCAGGAAGAGATCAAGTGTTACACCACTAGTTTATCATGTGGAAGTCTGTCAGGAAGGACTCAAAGTGTTACACCACTAGTTTATCATGTGGAAGACTGTCAGGAAGGACTCAAGTGTTACACCACTAGTTTATCATGTGGAAGTCTGTCAGGAAGAGATCAAGTGTTACACCACTAGTTTATCATGTGGAAGTCTGTCAGGAAGAGATCAAGTGTTACACCACTAGTTTATCATGTGGAAGTCTGTCAGGAAGAGATCAAGTGTTACACCACTAGTTTATCATGTGGAAGTCTGTCAGGAAGAGATCAAGTGTTACACCACTAGTTTATCATGTGGAAGTCTGTCAGGAAGAGATCAAGTGTTACACCACTAGTTTATCATGTGGAAGTCTGTCAGGAAGGACTCAAAGTGTTACACCACTAGTTTATCATGTGGAAGACTGTCAGGAAGGACTCAAGTGTTACACCACTAGTTTATCATGTGGAAGTCTGTCAGGAAGAGATCAAGTGTTACACCACTAGTTTATCATGTGGAAGTCTGTCAGGAAGAGATCAAGTGTTACACCACTAGTTTATCATGTGGAAGTCTGTCAGGAAGAGATCAAGTGTTACACCACTAGTTTATCATGTGGAAGTCTGTCAGGAAGGACTCAAGTGTTACGCCACTAGTTTATCATGTGGAAGTCTGTCAGGAAGAGATCAAGTGTTACACCACTAGTTTATCATGTGGAAGTCTGTCAGGAAGGACTCAAGTGTTACACCACTAGTTTATCATGTGGAAGTCTGTCAGGAAGGACTCAAGTGTTACACCACTAGTTTATCATGTGGAAGTCTGTCAGGAAGAGATCAAGTGTTACACCACTAGTTTATCATGTGGAAGTCTGTCAGGAAGAGATCAAGTGTTACACCACTAGTTTATCATGTGGAAGTCTGTCAGGAAGAGATCAAGTGTTACACCACTAGTTTATCATGTGGAAGTCTGTCAGGAAGGAATCAAGTGTTACACCACTAGTTTATCATGTGGAAGTCTGTCAGGAAGAGATCAAGTGTTACACCACTAGTTTATCATGTGGAAGTCTGTCAGGAAGAGATTAAACCACTAGTTTATCATGTGGAAGTCTGTCAGGAAGATATCAAGTGTTACACCACTAGTTTATCATGTGGAAGTATGTAGAGTGCCTTTATCAATATATGAATATCAGGAGTGGCCGTGGGAGAAAAATAGATCTACTTTGGGGCCATGATTTAAGTTTATCCATGATTTTAGTTTATCATGTGGAAGTCTGTCAGGAAGGACTCAAGTGTTACACCACTAGTTTATCATGTGGAAGTCTGTCAGGAAGAGATCAAGTGTTACACCACTAGTTTATCATGTGGAAGTCTGTCAGGAAGAGATCAAGTGTTACACCACTAGTTTATCATGTGGAAGTCTGTCAGGAAGAGATCAAGTGTTACACCACTAGTTTATCATGTGGAAGTCTGTCAGGAAGGACTCAAAGTGTTACACCACTAGTTTATCATGTGGAAGACTGTCAGGAAGGACTCAAGTGTTACACCACTAGTTTATCATGTGGAAGTCTGTCAGGAAGAGATCAAGTGTTACACCACTAGTTTATCATGTGGAAGTCTGTCAGGAAGAGATCAAGTGTTACACCACTAGTTTATCATGTGGAAGTCTGTCAGGAAGAGATCAAGTGTTACACCACTAGTTTATCATGTGGAAGTCTGTCAGGAAGAGATCAAGTGTTACACCACTAGTTTATCATGTGGAAGTCTGTCAGGAAGAGATCAAGTGTTACACCACTAGTTTATCATGTGGAAGTCTGTCAGGAAGAGATCAAGTGTTACACCACTAGTTTATCATGTGGAAGTCTGTCAGGAAGAGATTAAACCACTAGTTTATCATGTGGAAGTCTGTCAGGAAGATATCAAGTGTTACACCACTAGTTTATCATGTGGAAGTATGTAGAGTGCCTTTATCAATATATGAATATCAGGAGTGGCCGTGGGAGAAAAATAGATCTACTTTGGGGCCATGATTTAAGTTTATCCATGATTTTAGTTTATCATGTGGAAGTCTGTCAGGAAGGACTCAAGTGTTACACCACTAGTTTATCATGTGGAAGTCTGTCAGGAAGAGATCAAGTGTTACACCACTAGTTTATCATGTGGAAGTCTGTCAGGAAGAGATCAAGTGTTACACCACTAGTTTATCATGTGGAAGTCTGTCAGGAAGAGATCAAGTGTTACACCACTAGTTTATCATGTGGAAGTCTGTCAGGAAGGACTCAAAGTGTTACACCACTAGTTTATCATGTGGAAGACTGTCAGGAAGGACTCAAGTGTTACACCACTAGTTTATCATGTGGAAGTCTGTCAGGAAGAGATCAAGTGTTACACCACTAGTTTATCATGTGGAAGTCTGTCAGGAAGAGATCAAGTGTTACACCACTAGTTTATCATGTGGAAGTCTGTCAGGAAGAGATCAAGTGTTACACCACTAGTTTATCATGTGGAAGTCTGTCAGGAAGAGATCAAGTGTTACACCACTAGTTTATCATGTGGAAGTCTGTCAGGAAGAGATCAAGTGTTACACCACTAGTTTATCATGTGGAAGTCTGTCAGGAAGAGATCAAGTGTTACACCACTAGTTTATCATGTGGAAGTCTGTCAGGAAGAGATCAAGTGTTACACCACTAGTTTATCATGTGGAAGTCTGTCAGGAAGAGATCAAGTGTTACACCACTAGTTTATCATGTGGAAGTCTGTCAGGAAGAGATCAAGTGTTACACCACTAGTTTATCATGTGGAAGTCTGTCAGGAAGAGATTAAACCACTAGTTTATCATGTGGAAGTCTGTCAGGAAGATATCAAGTGTTACACCACTAGTTTATCATGTGGAAGTATGTAGAGTGCCTTTATCAATATATGAATATCAGGAGTGGCCGTGGGAGAAAAATAGATCTACTTTGGGGCCATGATTTAAGTTTATCCATGATTTTAGTTTATCATGTGGAAGTCTGTCAGGAAGGACTCAAGTGTTACACCACTAGTTTATCATGTGGAAGTCTGTCAGGAAGAGATCAAGTGTTACACCACTAGTTTATCATGTGGAAGTCTGTCAGGAAGAGATCAAGTGTTACACCACTAGTTTATCATGTGGAAGTCTGTCAGGAAGAGATCAAGTGTTACACCACTAGTTTATCATGTGGAAGTCTGTCAGGAAGGACTCAAAGTGTTACACCACTAGTTTATCATGTGGAAGACTGTCAGGAAGGACTCAAGTGTTACACCACTAGTTTATCATGTGGAAGTCTGTCAGGAAGAGATCAAGTGTTACACCACTAGTTTATCATGTGGAAGTCTGTCAGGAAGAGATCAAGTGTTACACCACTAGTTTATCATGTGGAAGTCTGTCAGGAAGAGATCAAGTGTTACACCACTAGTTTATCATGTGGAAGTCTGTCAGGAAGAGATCAAGTGTTACACCACTAGTTTATCATGTGGAAGTCTGTCAGGAAGAGATCAAGTGTTACACCACTAGTTTATCATGTGGAAGTCTGTCAGGAAGAGATCAAGTGTTACACCACTAGTTTATCATGTGGAAGTCTGTCAGGAAGAGATCAAGTGTTACACCACTAGTTTATCATGTGGAAGTCTGTCAGGAAGAGATCAAGTGTTACACCACTAGTTTATCATGTGGAAGTCTGTCAGGAAGGAATCAAGTGTTACACCACTAGTTTATCATGTGGAAGTCTGTCAGGAAGAGATCAAGTGTTACACCACTAGTTTATCATGTGGAAGTCTGTCAGGAAGAGATTAAACCACTAGTTTATCATGTGGAAGTCTGTCAGGAAGATATCAAGTGTTACACCACTAGTTTATCATGTGGAAGTATGTAGAGTGCCTTTATCAATATATGAATATCAGGAGTGGCCGTGGGAGAAAAATAGATCTACTTTGGGGCCATGATTTAAGTTTATCCATGATTTTAGTTTATCATGTGGAAGTCTGTCAGGAAGGACTCAAGTGTTACACCACTAGTTTATCATGTGGAAGTCTGTCAGGAAGAGATCAAGTGTTACACCACTAGTTTATCATGTGGAAGTCTGTCAGGAAGAGATCAAGTGTTACACCACTAGTTTATCATGTGGAAGTCTGTCAGGAAGAGATCAAGTGTTACACCACTAGTTTATCATGTGGAAGTCTGTCAGGAAGGACTCAAAGTGTTACACCACTAGTTTATCATGTGGAAGACTGTCAGGAAGGACTCAAGTGTTACACCACTAGTTTATCATGTGGAAGTCTGTCAGGAAGAGATCAAGTGTTACACCACTAGTTTATCATGTGGAAGTCTGTCAGGAAGAGATCAAGTGTTACACCACTAGTTTATCATGTGGAAGTCTGTCAGGAAGAGATCAAGTGTTACACCACTAGTTTATCATGTGGAAGTCTGTCAGGAAGAGATCAAGTGTTACACCACTAGTTTATCATGTGGAAGTCTGTCAGGAAGAGATCAAGTGTTACACCACTAGTTTATCATGTGGAAGTCTGTCAGGAAGAGATCAAGTGTTACACCACTAGTTTATCATGTGGAAGTCTGTCAGGAAGAGATTAAACCACTAGTTTATCATGTGGAAGTCTGTCAGGAAGAGATCAAGTGTTACACCACTAGTTTATCATGTGGAAGTCTGTCAGGAAGAGATCAAGTGTTACACCACTAGTTTATCATGTGGAAGTCTGTCAGGAAGGACTCAAAGTGTTACACCACTAGTTTATCATGTGGAAGACTGTCAGGAAGGACTCAAGTGTTACACCACTAGTTTATCATGTGGAAGTCTGTCAGGAAGAGATCAAGTGTTACACCACTAGTTTATCATGTGGAAGTCTGTCAGGAAGAGATCAAGTGTTACACCACTAGTTTATCATGTGGAAGTCTGTCAGGAAGAGATCAAGTGTTACACCACTAGTTTATCATGTGGAAGTCTGTCAGGAAGGACTCAAGTGTTACGCCACTAGTTTATCATGTGGAAGTCTGTCAGGAAGAGATCAAGTGTTACACCACTAGTTTATCATGTGGAAGTCTGTCAGGAAGGACTCAAGTGTTACACCACTAGTTTATCATGTGGAAGTCTGTCAGGAAGGACTCAAGTGTTACACCACTAGTTTATCATGTGGAAGTCTGTCAGGAAGAGATCAAGTGTTACACCACTAGTTTATCATGTGGAAGTCTGTCAGGAAGAGATCAAGTGTTACACCACTAGTTTATCATGTGGAAGTCTGTCAGGAAGAGATCAAGTGTTACACCACTAGTTTATCATGTGGAAGTCTGTCAGGAAGGAATCAAGTGTTACACCACTAGTTTATCATGTGGAAGTCTGTCAGGAAGAGATCAAGTGTTACACCACTAGTTTATCATGTGGAAGTCTGTCAGGAAGAGATTAAACCACTAGTTTATCATGTGGAAGTCTGTCAGGAAGATATCAAGTGTTACACCACTAGTTTATCATGTGGAAGTATGTAGAGTGCCTTTATCAATATATGAATATCAGGAGTGGCCGTGGGAGAAAAATAGATCTACTTTGGGGCCATGATTTAAGTTTATCCATGATTTTAGTTTATCATGTGGAAGTCTGTCAGGAAGGACTCAAGTGTTACACCACTAGTTTATCATGTGGAAGTCTGTCAGGAAGAGATCAAGTGTTACACCACTAGTTTATCATGTGGAAGTCTGTCAGGAAGAGATCAAGTGTTACACCACTAGTTTATCATGTGGAAGTCTGTCAGGAAGAGATCAAGTGTTACACCACTAGTTTATCATGTGGAAGTCTGTCAGGAAGGACTCAAAGTGTTACACCACTAGTTTATCATGTGGAAGACTGTCAGGAAGGACTCAAGTGTTACACCACTAGTTTATCATGTGGAAGTCTGTCAGGAAGAGATCAAGTGTTACACCACTAGTTTATCATGTGGAAGTCTGTCAGGAAGAGATCAAGTGTTACACCACTAGTTTATCATGTGGAAGTCTGTCAGGAAGAGATCAAGTGTTACACCACTAGTTTATCATGTGGAAGTCTGTCAGGAAGAGATCAAGTGTTACACCACTAGTTTATCATGTGGAAGTCTGTCAGGAAGAGATCAAGTGTTACACCACTAGTTTATCATGTGGAAGTCTGTCAGGAAGAGATCAAGTGTTACACCACTAGTTTATCATGTGGAAGTCTGTCAGGAAGAGATTAAACCACTAGTTTATCATGTGGAAGTCTGTCAGGAAGAGATCAAGTGTTACACCACTAGTTTATCATGTGGAAGTCTGTCAGGAAGAGATCAAGTGTTACACCACTAGTTTATCATGTGGAAGTCTGTCAGGAAGGACTCAAAGTGTTACACCACTAGTTTATCATGTGGAAGACTGTCAGGAAGGACTCAAGTGTTACACCACTAGTTTATCATGTGGAAGTCTGTCAGGAAGAGATCAAGTGTTACACCACTAGTTTATCATGTGGAAGTCTGTCAGGAAGAGATCAAGTGTTACACCACTAGTTTATCATGTGGAAGTCTGTCAGGAAGAGATCAAGTGTTACACCACTAGTTTATCATGTGGAAGTCTGTCAGGAAGGACTCAAGTGTTACGCCACTAGTTTATCATGTGGAAGTCTGTCAGGAAGAGATCAAGTGTTACACCACTAGTTTATCATGTGGAAGTCTGTCAGGAAGGACTCAAGTGTTACACCACTAGTTTAT
Organism: Poromitra crassiceps; assembly: GCF_964638095.1. Taxonomy (NCBI): domain Eukaryota; kingdom Metazoa; phylum Chordata; class Actinopteri; order Beryciformes; family Melamphaidae; genus Poromitra; species Poromitra crassiceps. Next base: position 53,926 of record NW_028151579.1, on the reverse strand, counting down.
CATGTGGAAGTCTGTCAGGAAGGACTCAAGTGTTACACCACTAGTTTATCATGTGGAAGTCTGTCAGGAAGAGATCAAGTGTTACACCACTAGTTTATCATGTGGAAGTCTGTCAGGAAGAGATCAAGTGTTACACCACTAGTTTATCATGTGGAAGTCTGTCAGGAAGAGATCAAGTGTTACACCACTAGTTTATCATGTGGAAGTCTGTCAGGAAGGAATCAAGTGTTACACCACTAGTTTATCATGTGGAAGTCTGTCAGGAAGAGATCAAGTGTTACACCACTAGTTTATCATGTGGAAGTCTGTCAGGAAGAGATTAAACCACTAGTTTATCATGTGGAAGTCTGTCAGGAAGATATCAAGTGTTACACCACTAGTTTATCATGTGGAAGTATGTAGAGTGCCTTTATCAATATATGAATATCAGGAGTGGCCGTGGGAGAAAAATAGATCTACTTTGGGGCCATGATTTAAGTTTATCCATGATTTTAGTTTATCATGTGGAAGTCTGTCAGGAAGGACTCAAGTGTTACACCACTAGTTTATCATGTGGAAGTCTGTCAGGAAGAGATCAAGTGTTACACCACTAGTTTATCATGTGGAAGTCTGTCAGGAAGAGATCAAGTGTTACACCACTAGTTTATCATGTGGAAGTCTGTCAGGAAGAGATCAAGTGTTACACCACTAGTTTATCATGTGGAAGTCTGTCAGGAAGGACTCAAAGTGTTACACCACTAGTTTATCATGTGGAAGACTGTCAGGAAGGACTCAAGTGTTACACCACTAGTTTATCATGTGGAAGTCTGTCAGGAAGAGATCAAGTGTTACACCACTAGTTTATCATGTGGAAGTCTGTCAGGAAGAGATCAAGTGTTACACCACTAGTTTATCATGTGGAAGTCTGTCAGGAAGAGATCAAGTGTTACACCACTAGTTTATCATGTGGAAGTCTGTCAGGAAGAGATCAAGTGTTACACCACTAGTTTATCATGTGGAAGTCTGTCAGGAAGAGATCAAGTGTTACACCACTAGTTTATCATGTGGAAGTCTGTCAGGAAGAGATCAAGTGTTACACCACTAGTTTATCATGTGGAAGTCTGTCAGGAAGAGATTAAACCACTAGTTTATCATGTGGAAGTCTGTCAGGAAGATATCAAGTGTTACACCACTAGTTTATCATGTGGAAGTATGTAGAGTGCCTTTATCAATATATGAATATCAGGAGTGGCCGTGGGAGAAAAATAGATCTACTTTGGGGCCATGATTTAAGTTTATCCATGATTTTAGTTTATCATGTGGAAGTCTGTCAGGAAGGACTCAAGTGTTACACCACTAGTTTATCATGTGGAAGTCTGTCAGGAAGAGATCAAGTGTTACACCACTAGTTTATCATGTGGAAGTCTGTCAGGAAGAGATCAAGTGTTACACCACTAGTTTATCATGTGGAAGTCTGTCAGGAAGAGATCAAGTGTTACACCACTAGTTTATCATGTGGAAGTCTGTCAGGAAGGACTCAAAGTGTTACACCACTAGTTTATCATGTGGAAGACTGTCAGGAAGGACTCAAGTGTTACACCACTAGTTTATCATGTGGAAGTCTGTCAGGAAGAGATCAAGTGTTACACCACTAGTTTATCATGTGGAAGTCTGTCAGGAAGAGATCAAGTGTTACACCACTAGTTTATCATGTGGAAGTCTGTCAGGAAGAGATCAAGTGTTACACCACTAGTTTATCATGTGGAAGTCTGTCAGGAAGAGATCAAGTGTTACACCACTAGTTTATCATGTGGAAGTCTGTCAGGAAGAGATCAAGTGTTACACCACTAGTTTATCATGTGGAAGTCTGTCAGGAAGAGATCAAGTGTTACACCACTAGTTTATCATGTGGAAGTCTGTCAGGAAGGACTCAAGTGTTACGCCACTAGTTTATCATGTGGAAGTCTGTCAGGAAGAGATCAAGTGTTACACCACTAGTTTATCATGTGGAAGTCTGTCAGGAAGGACTCAAGTGTTACACCACTAGTTTATCATGTGGAAGTCTGTCAGGAAGGACTCAAGTGTTACACCACTAGTTTATCATGTGGAAGTCTGTCAGGAAGAGATCAAGTGTTACACCACTAGTTTATCATGTGGAAGTCTGTCAGGAAGAGATCAAGTGTTACACCACTAGTTTATCATGTGGAAGTCTGTCAGGAAGAGATTAAACCACTAGTTTATCATGTGGAAGTCTGTCAGGAAGATATCAAGTGTTACACCACTAGTTTATCATGTGGAAGTATGTAGAGTGCCTTTATCAATATATGAATATCAGGAGTGGCCGTGGGAGAAAAATAGATCTACTTTGGGGCCATGATTTAAGTTTATCCATGATTTTAGTTTATCATGTGGAAGTCTGTCAGGAAGGACTCAAGTGTTACACCACTAGTTTATCATGTGGAAGTCTGTCAGGAAGAGATCAAGTGTTACACCACTAGTTTATCATGTGGAAGTCTGTCAGGAAGAGATCAAGTGTTACACCACTAGTTTATCATGTGGAAGTCTGTCAGGAAGAGATCAAGTGTTACACCACTAGTTTATCATGTGGAAGTCTGTCAGGAAGGACTCAAAGTGTTACACCACTAGTTTATCATGTGGAAGACTGTCAGGAAGGACTCAAGTGTTACACCACTAGTTTATCATGTGGAAGTCTGTCAGGAAGAGATCAAGTGTTACACCACTAGTTTATCATGTGGAAGTCTGTCAGGAAGAGATCAAGTGTTACACCACTAGTTTATCATGTGGAAGTCTGTCAGGAAGAGATCAAGTGTTACACCACTAGTTTATCATGTGGAAGTCTGTCAGGAAGAGATCAAGTGTTACACCACTAGTTTATCATGTGGAAGTCTGTCAGGAAGGACTCAAAGTGTTACACCACTAGTTTATCATGTGGAAGTCTGTCAGGAAGGACTCAAGTGTTACACCACTAGTTTATCATGTGGAAGTCTGTCAGGAAGAGATCAAGTGTTACACCACTAGTTTATCATGTGGAAGTATGTAGAGTGCCTTTATCAATATATGAATATCAGGAGTGGCCGTGGGAGAAAAATAGATCTACTTTGGGGCCATGATTTAAGTTTATCCATGATTTTAGTTTATCATGTGGAAGTCTGTCAGGAAGGACTCAAGTGTTACACCACTAGTTTATCATGTGGAAGTCTGTCAGGAAGAGATCAAGTGTTACACCACTAGTTTATCATGTGGACGTCTGTCAGGAAGGACTCAAGTGTTACACCACTAGTTTATCATGTGGAAGTCTGTCAGGAAGAGATCAAGTGTTACACCACTAGTTTATCATGTGGAAGTCTGTCAGGAAGAGATCAAGTGTTACACCACTAGTTTATCATGTGGAAGTCTGTCAGGAAGAGATCAAGTGTTACACCACTAGTTTATCATGTGGAAGTCTGTCAGGAAGAGATCAAGTGTTACACCACTAGTTTATCATGTGGAAGTCTGTCAGGAAGAGATCAAGTGTTACACCACTAGTTTATCATGTGGAAGTCTGTCAGGAAGGACTCAAAGTGTTACACCACTAGTTTATCATGTGGAAGACTGTCAGGAAGGACTCAAGTGTTACACCACTAGTTTATCATGTGGAAGTCTGTCAGGAAGAGATCAAGTGTTACACCACTAGTTTATCATGTGGAAGTCTGTCAGGAAGAGATCAAGTGTTACACCACTAGTTTATCATGTGGAAGTCTGTCAGGAAGAGATCAAGTGTTACACCACTAGTTTATCATGTGGAAGTCTGTCAGGAAGGACTCAAGTGTTACGCCACTAGTTTATCATGTGGAAGTCTGTCAGGAAGAGATCAAGTGTTACACCACTAGTTTATCATGTGGAAGTCTGTCAGGAAGGACTCAAGTGTTACACCACTAGTTTATCATGTGGAAGTCTGTCAGGAAGGACTCAAGTGTTACACCACTAGTTTATCATGTGGAAGTCTGTCAGGAAGAGATCAAGTGTTACACCACTAGTTTATCATGTGGAAGTCTGTCAGGAAGAGATCAAGTGTTACACCACTAGTTTATCATGTGGAAGTCTGTCAGGAAGAGATCAAGTGTTACACCACTAGTTTATCATGTGGAAGTCTGTCAGGAAGGAATCAAGTGTTACACCACTAGTTTATCATGTGGAAGTCTGTCAGGAAGAGATCAAGTGTTACACCACTAGTTTATCATGTGGAAGTCTGTCAGGAAGAGATTAAACCACTAGTTTATCATGTGGAAGTCTGTCAGGAAGATATCAAGTGTTACACCACTAGTTTATCATGTGGAAGTATGTAGAGTGCCTTTATCAATATATGAATATCAGGAGTGGCCGTGGGAGAAAAATAGATCTACTTTGGGGCCATGATTTAAGTTTATCCATGATTTTAGTTTATCATGTGGAAGTCTGTCAGGAAGGACTCAAGTGTTACACCACTAGTTTATCATGTGGAAGTCTGTCAGGAAGAGATCAAGTGTTACACCACTAGTTTATCATGTGGAAGTCTGTCAGGAAGAGATCAAGTGTTACACCACTAGTTTATCATGTGGAAGTCTGTCAGGAAGAGATCAAGTGTTACACCACTAGTTTATCATGTGGAAGTCTGTCAGGAAGGACTCAAAGTGTTACACCACTAGTTTATCATGTGGAAGACTGTCAGGAAGGACTCAAGTGTTACACCACTAGTTTATCATGTGGAAGTCTGTCAGGAAGAGATCAAGTGTTACACCACTAGTTTATCATGTGGAAGTCTGTCAGGAAGAGATCAAGTGTTACACCACTAGTTTATCATGTGGAAGTCTGTCAGGAAGAGATCAAGTGTTACACCACTAGTTTATCATGTGGAAGTCTGTCAGGAAGAGATCAAGTGTTACACCACTAGTTTATCATGTGGAAGTCTGTCAGGAAGAGATCAAGTGTTACACCACTAGTTTATCATGTGGAAGTCTGTCAGGAAGAGATCAAGTGTTACACCACTAGTTTATCATGTGGAAGTCTGTCAGGAAGAGATTAAACCACTAGTTTATCATGTGGAAGTCTGTCAGGAAGATATCAAGTGTTACACCACTAGTTTATCATGTGGAAGTATGTAGAGTGCCTTTATCAATATATGAATATCAGGAGTGGCCGTGGGAGAAAAATAGATCTACTTTGGGGCCATGATTTAAGTTTATCCATGATTTTAGTTTATCATGTGGAAGTCTGTCAGGAAGGACTCAAGTGTTACACCACTAGTTTATCATGTGGAAGTCTGTCAGGAAGAGATCAAGTGTTACACCACTAGTTTATCATGTGGAAGTCTGTCAGGAAGAGATCAAGTGTTACACCACTAGTTTATCATGTGGAAGTCTGTCAGGAAGAGATCAAGTGTTACACCACTAGTTTATCATGTGGAAGTCTGTCAGGAAGAGATCAAGTGTTACACCACTAGTTTATCATGTGGAAGTCTGTCAGGAAGGACTCAAGTGTTACGCCACTAGTTTATCATGTGGAAGTCTGTCAGGAAGAGATCAAGTGTTACACCACTAGTTTATCATGTGGAAGTCTGTCAGGAAGGACTCAAGTGTTACACCACTAGTTTATCATGTGGAAGTCTGTCAGGAAGGACTCAAGTGTTACACCACTAGTTTATCATGTGGAAGTCTGTCAGGAAGAGATCAAGTGTTACACCACTAGTTTATCATGTGGAAGTCTGTCAGGAAGAGATCAAGTGTTACACCACTAGTTTATCATGTGGAAGTCTGTCAGGAAGAGATCAAGTGTTACACCACTAGTTTATCATGTGGAAGTCTGTCAGGAAGGAATCAAGTGTTACACCACTAGTTTATCATGTGGAAGTCTGTCAGGAAGAGATCAAGTGTTACACCACTAGTTTATCATGTGGAAGTCTGTCAGGAAGAGATTAAACCACTAGTTTATCATGTGGAAGTCTGTCAGGAAGATATCAAGTGTTACACCACTAGTTTATCATGTGGAAGTATGTAGAGTGCCTTTATCAATATATGAATATCAGGAGTGGCCGTGGGAGAAAAATAGATCTACTTTGGGGCCATGATTTAAGTTTATCCATGATTTTAGTTTATCATGTGGAAGTCTGTCAGGAAGGACTCAAGTGTTACACCACTAGTTTATCATGTGGAAGTCTGTCAGGAAGAGATCAAGTGTTACACCACTAGTTTATCATGTGGAAGTCTGTCAGGAAGAGATCAAGTGTTACACCACTAGTTTATCATGTGGAAGTCTGTCAGGAAGAGATCAAGTGTTACACCACTAGTTTATCATGTGGAAGTCTGTCAGGAAGGACTCAAAGTGTTACACCACTAGTTTATCATGTGGAAGACTGTCAGGAAGGACTCAAGTGTTACACCACTAGTTTATCATGTGGAAGTCTGTCAGGAAGAGATCAAGTGTTACACCACTAGTTTATCATGTGGAAGTCTGTCAGGAAGAGATCAAGTGTTACACCACTAGTTTATCATGTGGAAGTCTGTCAGGAAGAGATCAAGTGTTACACCACTAGTTTATCATGTGGAAGTCTGTCAGGAAGAGATCAAGTGTTACACCACTAGTTTATCATGTGGAAGTCTGTCAGGAAGAGATCAAGTGTTACACCACTAGTTTATCATGTGGAAGTCTGTCAGGAAGAGATCAAGTGTTACACCACTAGTTTATCATGTGGAAGTCTGTCAGGAAGAGATTAAACCACTAGTTTATCATGTGGAAGTCTGTCAGGAAGATATCAAGTGTTACACCACTAGTTTATCATGTGGAAGTATGTAGAGTGCCTTTATCAATATATGAATATCAGGAGTGGCCGTGGGAGAAAAATAGATCTACTTTGGGGCCATGATTTAAGTTTATCCATGATTTTAGTTTATCATGTGGAAGTCTGTCAGGAAGGACTCAAGTGTTACACCACTAGTTTATCATGTGGAAGTCTGTCAGGAAGAGATCAAGTGTTACACCACTAGTTTATCATGTGGAAGTCTGTCAGGAAGAGATCAAGTGTTACACCACTAGTTTATCATGTGGAAGTCTGTCAGGAAGAGATCAAGTGTTACACCACTAGTTTATCATGTGGAAGTCTGTCAGGAAGAGATCAAGTGTTACACCACTAGTTTATCATGTGGAAGTCTGTCAGGAAGGACTCAAGTGTTACGCCACTAGTTTATCATGTGGAAGTCTGTCAGGAAGAGATCAAGTGTTACACCACTAGTTTATCATGTGGAAGTCTGTCAGGAAGGACTCAAGTGTTACACCACTAGTTTATCATGTGGAAGTCTGTCAGGAAGGACTCAAGTGTTACACCACTAGTTTATCATGTGGAAGTCTGTCAGGAAGAGATCAAGTGTTACACCACTAGTTTATCATGTGGAAGTCTGTCAGGAAGAGATCAAGTGTTACACCACTAGTTTATCATGTGGAAGTCTGTCAGGAAGAGATCAAGTGTTACACCACTAGTTTATCATGTGGAAGTCTGTCAGGAAGGAATCAAGTGTTACACCACTAGTTTATCATGTGGAAGTCTGTCAGGAAGAGATCAAGTGTTACACCACTAGTTTATCATGTGGAAGTCTGTCAGGAAGAGATTAAACCACTAGTTTATCATGTGGAAGTCTGTCAGGAAGATATCAAGTGTTACACCACTAGTTTATCATGTGGAAGTATGTAGAGTGCCTTTATCAATATATGAATATCAGGAGTGGCCGTGGGAGAAAAATAGATCTACTTTGGGGCCATGATTTAAGTTTATCCATGATTTTAGTTTATCATGTGGAAGTCTGTCAGGAAGGACTCAAGTGTTACACCACTAGTTTATCATGTGGAAGTCTGTCAGGAAGAGATCAAGTGTTACACCACTAGTTTATCATGTGGAAGTCTGTCAGGAAGAGATCAAGTGTTACACCACTAGTTTATCATGTGGAAGTCTGTCAGGAAGAGATCAAGTGTTACACCACTAGTTTATCATGTGGAAGTCTGTCAGGAAGGACTCAAAGTGTTACACCACTAGTTTATCATGTGGAAGACTGTCAGGAAGGACTCAAGTGTTACACCACTAGTTTATCATGTGGAAGTCTGTCAGGAAGAGATCAAGTGTTACACCACTAGTTTATCATGTGGAAGTCTGTCAGGAAGAGATCAAGTGTTACACCACTAGTTTATCATGTGGAAGTCTGTCAGGAAGAGATCAAGTGTTACACCACTAGTTTATCATGTGGAAGTCTGTCAGGAAGAGATCAAGTGTTACACCACTAGTTTATCATGTGGAAGTCTGTCAGGAAGAGATCAAGTGTTACACCACTAGTTTATCATGTGGAAGTCTGTCAGGAAGAGATCAAGTGTTACACCACTAGTTTATCATGTGGAAGTCTGTCAGGAAGAGATTAAACCACTAGTTTATCATGTGGAAGTCTGTCAGGAAGATATCAAGTGTTACACCACTAGTTTATCATGTGGAAGTATGTAGAGTGCCTTTATCAATATATGAATATCAGGAGTGGCCGTGGGAGAAAAATAGATCTACTTTGGGGCCATGATTTAAGTTTATCCATGATTTTAGTTTATCATGTGGAAGTCTGTCAGGAAGGACTCAAGTGTTACACCACTAGTTTATCATGTGGAAGTCTGTCAGGAAGAGATCAAGTGTTACACCACTAGTTTATCATGTGGAAGTCTGTCAGGAAGAGATCAAGTGTTACACCACTAGTTTATCATGTGGAAGTCTGTCAGGAAGAGATCAAGTGTTACACCACTAGTTTATCATGTGGAAGTCTGTCAGGAAGGACTCAAAGTGTTACACCACTAGTTTATCATGTGGAAGACTGTCAGGAAGGACTCAAGTGTTACACCACTAGTTTATCATGTGGAAGTCTGTCAGGAAGAGATCAAGTGTTACACCACTAGTTTATCATGTGGAAGTCTGTCAGGAAGAGATCAAGTGTTACACCACTAGTTTATCATGTGGAAGTCTGTCAGGAAGAGATCAAGTGTTACACCACTAGTTTATCATGTGGAAGTCTGTCAGGAAGAGATCAAGTGTTACACCACTAGTTTATCATGTGGAAGTCTGTCAGGAAGAGATCAAGTGTTACACCACTAGTTTATCATGTGGAAGTCTGTCAGGAAGAGATCAAGTGTTACACCACTAGTTTATCATGTGGAAGTCTGTCAGGAAGAGATCAAGTGTTACACCACTAGTTTATCATGTGGAAGTCTGTCAGGAAGAGATCAAGTGTTACACCACTAGTTTATCATGTGGAAGTCTGTCAGGAAGAGATCAAGTGTTACACCACTAGTTTATCATGTGGAAGTCTGTCAGGAAGAGATCAAGTGTTACACCACTAGTTTATCATGTGGAAGTCTGTCAGGAAGAGATCAAGTGTTACACCACTAGTTTATCATGTGGAAGTCTGTCAGGAAGAGATTAAACCACTAGTTTATCATGTGGAAGTCTGTCAGGAAGATATCAAGTGTTACACCACTAGTTTATCATGTGGAAGTATGTAGAGTGCCTTTATCAATATATGAATATCAGGAGTGGCCGTGGGAGAAAAATAGATCTACTTTGGGGCCATGATTTAAGTTTATCCATGATTTTAGTTTATCATGTGGAAGTCTGTCAGGAAGGACTCAAGTGTTACACCACTAGTTTATCATGTGGAAGTCTGTCAGGAAGAGATCAAGTGTTACACCACTAGTTTATCATGTGGAAGTCTGTCAGGAAGAGATCAAGTGTTACACCACTAGTTTATCATGTGGAAGTCTGTCAGGAAGAGATCAAGTGTTACACCACTAGTTTATCATGTGGAAGTCTGTCAGGAAGGACTCAAAGTGTTACACCACTAGTTTATCATGTGGAAGACTGTCAGGAAGGACTCAAGTGTTACACCACTAGTTTATCATGTGGAAGTCTGTCAGGAAGAGATCAAGTGTTACACCACTAGTTTATCATGTGGAAGTCTGTCAGGAAGAGATCAAGTGTTACACCACTAGTTTATCATGTGGAAGTCTGTCAGGAAGAGATCAAGTGTTACACCACTAGTTTATCATGTGGAAGTCTGTCAGGAAGAGATCAAGTGTTACACCACTAGTTTATCATGTGGAAGTCTGTCAGGAAGAGATCAAGTGTTACACCACTAGTTTATCATGTGGAAGTCTGTCAGGAAGAGATCAAGTGTTACACCACTAGTTTATCATGTGGAAGTCTGTCAGGAAGAGATCAAGTGTTACACCACTAGTTTATCATGTGGAAGTCTGTCAGGAAGAGATCAAGTGTTACACCACTAGTTTATCATGTGGAAGTCTGTCAGGAAGGAATCAAGTGTTACACCACTAGTTTATCATGTGGAAGTCTGTCAGGAAGAGATCAAGTGTTACACCACTAGTTTATCATGTGGAAGTCTGTCAGGAAGAGATTAAACCACTAGTTTATCATGTGGAAGTCTGTCAGGAAGATATCAAGTGTTACACCACTAGTTTATCATGTGGAAGTATGTAGAGTGCCTTTATCAATATATGAATATCAGGAGTGGCCGTGGGAGAAAAATAGATCTACTTTGGGGCCATGATTTAAGTTTATCCATGATTTTAGTTTATCATGTGGAAGTCTGTCAGGAAGGACTCAAGTGTTACACCACTAGTTTATCATGTGGAAGTCTGTCAGGAAGAGATCAAGTGTTACACCACTAGTTTATCATGTGGAAGTCTGTCAGGAAGAGATCAAGTGTTACACCACTAGTTTATCATGTGGAAGTCTGTCAGGAAGAGATCAAGTGTTACACCACTAGTTTATCATGTGGAAGTCTGTCAGGAAGGACTCAAAGTGTTACACCACTAGTTTATCATGTGGAAGACTGTCAGGAAGGACTCAAGTGTTACACCACTAGTTTATCATGTGGAAGTCTGTCAGGAAGAGATCAAGTGTTACACCACTAGTTTATCATGTGGAAGTCTGTCAGGAAGAGATCAAGTGTTACACCACTAGTTTATCATGTGGAAGTCTGTCAGGAAGAGATCAAGTGTTACACCACTAGTTTATCATGTGGAAGTCTGTCAGGAAGAGATCAAGTGTTACACCACTAGTTTATCATGTGGAAGTCTGTCAGGAAGAGATCAAGTGTTACACCACTAGTTTATCATGTGGAAGTCTGTCAGGAAGAGATCAAGTGTTACACCACTAGTTTATCATGTGGAAGTCTGTCAGGAAGAGATCAAGTGTTACACCACTAGTTTATCATGTGGAAGTCTGTCAGGAAGAGATCAAGTGTTACACCACTAGTTTATCATGTGGAAGTCTGTCAGGAAGAGATCAAGTGTTACACCACTAGTTTATCATGTGGAAGTCTGTCAGGAAGAGATCAAGTGTTACACCACTAGTTTATCATGTGGAAGTCTGTCAGGAAGGAATCAAGTGTTACACCACTAGTTTATCATGTGGAAGTCTGTCAGGAAGAGATCAAGTGTTACACCACTAGTTTATCATGTGGAAGTCTGTCAGGAAGAGATTAAACCACTAGTTTATCATGTGGAAGTCTGTCAGGAAGATATCAAGTGTTACACCACTAGTTTATCATGTGGAAGTATGTAGAGTGCCTTTATCAATATATGAATATCAGGAGTGGCCGTGGGAGAAAAATAGATCTACTTTGGGGCCATGATTTAAGTTTATCCATGATTTTAGTTTATCATGTGGAAGTCTGTCAGGAAGGACTCAAGTGTTACACCACTAGTTTATCATGTGGAAGTCTGTCAGGAAGAGATCAAGTGTTACACCACTAGTTTATCATGTGGAAGTCTGTCAGGAAGAGATCAAGTGTTACACCACTAGTTTATCATGTGGAAGTCTGTCAGGAAGAGATCAAGTGTTACACCACTAGTTTATCATGTGGAAGTCTGTCAGGAAGGACTCAAAGTGTTACACCACTAGTTTATCATGTGGAAGACTGTCAGGAAGGACTCAAGTGTTACACCACTAGTTTATCATGTGGAAGTCTGTCAGGAAGAGATCAAGTGTTACACCACTAGTTTATCATGTGGAAGTCTGTCAGGAAGAGATCAAGTGTTACACCACTAGTTTATCATGTGGAAGTCTGTCAGGAAGAGATCAAGTGTTACACCACTAGTTTATCATGTGGAAGTCTGTCAGGAAGAGATCAAGTGTTACACCACTAGTTTATCATGTGGAAGTCTGTCAGGAAGAGATCAAGTGTTACACCACTAGTTTATCATGTGGAAGTCTGTCAGGAAGAGATCAAGTGTTACACCACTAGTTTATCATGTGGAAGTCTGTCAGGAAGAGATTAAACCACTAGTTTATCATGTGGAAGTCTGTCAGGAAGAGATCAAGTGTTACACCACTAGTTTATCATGTGGAAGTCTGTCAGGAAGAGATCAAGTGTTACACCACTAGTTTATCATGTGGAAGTCTGTCAGGAAGGACTCAAAGTGTTACACCACTAGTTTATCATGTGGAAGACTGTCAGGAAGGACTCAAGTGTTACACCACTAGTTTATCATGTGGAAGTCTGTCAGGAAGAGATCAAGTGTTACACCACTAGTTTATCATGTGGAAGTCTGTCAGGAAGAGATCAAGTGTTACACCACTAGTTTATCATGTGGAAGTCTGTCAGGAAGAGATCAAGTGTTACACCACTAGTTTATCATGTGGAAGTCTGTCAGGAAGGACTCAAGTGTTACGCCACTAGTTTATCATGTGGAAGTCTGTCAGGAAGAGATCAAGTGTTACACCACTAGTTTATCATGTGGAAGTCTGTCAGGAAGGACTCAAGTGTTACACCACTAGTTTATCATGTGGAAGTCTGTCAGGAAGGACTCAAGTGTTACACCACTAGTTTATCATGTGGAAGTCTGTCAGGAAGAGATCAAGTGTTACACCACTAGTTTATCATGTGGAAGTCTGTCAGGAAGAGATCAAGTGTTACACCACTAGTTTATCATGTGGAAGTCTGTCAGGAAGAGATCAAGTGTTACACCACTAGTTTATCATGTGGAAGTCTGTCAGGAAGGAATCAAGTGTTACACCACTAGTTTATCATGTGGAAGTCTGTCAGGAAGAGATCAAGTGTTACACCACTAGTTTATCATGTGGAAGTCTGTCAGGAAGAGATTAAACCACTAGTTTATCATGTGGAAGTCTGTCAGGAAGATATCAAGTGTTACACCACTAGTTTATCATGTGGAAGTATGTAGAGTGCCTTTATCAATATATGAATATCAGGAGTGGCCGTGGGAGAAAAATAGATCTACTTTGGGGCCATGATTTAAGTTTATCCATGATTTTAGTTTATCATGTGGAAGTCTGTCAGGAAGGACTCAAGTGTTACACCACTAGTTTATCATGTGGAAGTCTGTCAGGAAGAGATCAAGTGTTACACCACTAGTTTATCATGTGGAAGTCTGTCAGGAAGAGATCAAGTGTTACACCACTAGTTTATCATGTGGAAGTCTGTCAGGAAGAGATCAAGTGTTACACCACTAGTTTATCATGTGGAAGTCTGTCAGGAAGGACTCAAAGTGTTACACCACTAGTTTATCATGTGGAAGACTGTCAGGAAGGACTCAAGTGTTACACCACTAGTTTATCATGTGGAAGTCTGTCAGGAAGAGATCAAGTGTTACACCACTAGTTTATCATGTGGAAGTCTGTCAGGAAGAGATCAAGTGTTACACCACTAGTTTATCATGTGGAAGTCTGTCAGGAAGAGATCAAGTGTTACACCACTAGTTTATCATGTGGAAGTCTGTCAGGAAGAGATCAAGTGTTACACCACTAGTTTATCATGTGGAAGTCTGTCAGGAAGAGATCAAGTGTTACACCACTAGTTTATCATGTGGAAGTCTGTCAGGAAGAGATCAAGTGTTACACCACTAGTTTATCATGTGGAAGTCTGTCAGGAAGAGATTAAACCACTAGTTTATCATGTGGAAGTCTGTCAGGAAGAGATCAAGTGTTACACCACTAGTTTATCATGTGGAAGTCTGTCAGGAAGAGATCAAGTGTTACACCACTAGTTTATCATGTGGAAGTCTGTCAGGAAGGACTCAAAGTGTTACACCACTAGTTTATCATGTGGAAGACTGTCAGGAAGGACTCAAGTGTTACACCACTAGTTTATCATGTGGAAGTCTGTCAGGAAGAGATCAAGTGTTACACCACTAGTTTATCATGTGGAAGTCTGTCAGGAAGAGATCAAGTGTTACACCACTAGTTTATCATGTGGAAGTCTGTCAGGAAGAGATCAAGTGTTACACCACTAGTTTATCATGTGGAAGTCTGTCAGGAAGGACTCAAGTGTTACGCCACTAGTTTATCATGTGGAAGTCTGTCAGGAAGAGATCAAGTGTTACACCACTAGTTTATCATGTGGAAGTCTGTCAGGAAGGACTCAAGTGTTACACCACTAGTTTATCATGTGGAAGTCTGTCAGGAAGGACTCAAGTGTTACACCACTAGTTTATCATGTGGAAGTCTGTCAGGAAGAGATCAAGTGTTACACCACTAGTTTATCATGTGGAAGTCTGTCAGGAAGAGATCAAGTGTTACACCACTAGTTTATCATGTGGAAGTCTGTCAGGAAGAGATCAAGTGTTACACCACTAGTTTATCATGTGGAAGTCTGTCAGGAAGGAATCAAGTGTTACACCACTAGTTTATCATGTGGAAGTCTGTCAGGAAGAGATCAAGTGTTACACCACTAGTTTATCATGTGGAAGTCTGTCAGGAAGAGATTAAACCACTAGTTTATCATGTGGAAGTCTGTCAGGAAGATATCAAGTGTTACACCACTAGTTTATCATGTGGAAGTATGTAGAGTGCCTTTATCAATATATGAATATCAGGAGTGGCCGTGGGAGAAAAATAGATCTACTTTGGGGCCATGATTTAAGTTTATCCATGATTTTAGTTTATCATGTGGAAGTCTGTCAGGAAGGACTCAAGTGTTACACCACTAGTTTATCATGTGGAAGTCTGTCAGGAAGAGATCAAGTGTTACACCACTAGTTTATCATGTGGAAGTCTGTCAGGAAGAGATCAAGTGTTACACCACTAGTTTATCATGTGGAAGTCTGTCAGGAAGAGATCAAGTGTTACACCACTAGTTTATCATGTGGAAGTCTGTCAGGAAGGACTCAAAGTGTTACACCACTAGTTTATCATGTGGAAGACTGTCAGGAAGGACTCAAGTGTTACACCACTAGTTTATCATGTGGAAGTCTGTCAGGAAGAGATCAAGTGTTACACCACTAGTTTATCATGTGGAAGTCTGTCAGGAAGAGATCAAGTGTTACACCACTAGTTTATCATGTGGAAGTCTGTCAGGAAGAGATCAAGTGTTACACCACTAGTTTATCATGTGGAAGTCTGTCAGGAAGAGATCAAGTGTTACACCACTAGTTTATCATGTGGAAGTCTGTCAGGAAGAGATCAAGTGTTACACCACTAGTTTATCATGTGGAAGTCTGTCAGGAAGAGATCAAGTGTTACACCACTAGTTTATCATGTGGAAGTCTGTCAGGAAGAGATTAAACCACTAGTTTATCATGTGGAAGTCTGTCAGGAAGATATCAAGTGTTACACCACTAGTTTATCATGTGGAAGTATGTAGAGTGCCTTTATCAATATATGAATATCAGGAGTGGCCGTGGGAGAAAAATAGATCTACTTTGGGGCCATGATTTAAGTTTATCCATGATTTTAGTTTATCATGTGGAAGTCTGTCAGGAAGGACTCAAGTGTTACACCACTAGTTTATCATGTGGAAGTCTGTCAGGAAGAGATCAAGTGTTACACCACTAGTTTATCATGTGGAAGTCTGTCAGGAAGAGATCAAGTGTTACACCACTAGTTTATCATGTGGAAGTCTGTCAGGAAGAGATCAAGTGTTACACCACTAGTTTATCATGTGGAAGTCTGTCAGGAAGGAC
Organism: Poromitra crassiceps; assembly: GCF_964638095.1. Lineage (NCBI taxonomy): Eukaryota > Metazoa > Chordata > Actinopteri > Beryciformes > Melamphaidae > Poromitra > Poromitra crassiceps. Next base: position 37,954 of record NW_028151579.1, on the reverse strand, counting down.
TCAAAGTGTTACACCACTAGTTTATCATGTGGAAGACTGTCAGGAAGGACTCAAGTGTTACACCACTAGTTTATCATGTGGACGTCTGTCAGGAAGAGATCAAGTGTTACACCACTAGTTTATCATGTGGAAGTCTGTCAGGAAGAGATCAAGTGTTACACCACTAGTTTATCATGTGGAAGTCTGTCAGGAAGAGATTAAACCACTAGTTTATCATGTGGAAGTCTGTCAGGAAGAGATCAAGTGTTACACCACTAGTTTATCATGTGGAAGTCTGTCAGGAAGAGATCAAGTGTTACACCACTAGTTTATCATGTGGAAGTCTGTCAGGAAGGACTCAAAGTGTTACACCACTAGTTTATCATGTGGAAGACTGTCAGGAAGGACTCAAGTGTTACACCACTAGTTTATCATGTGGAAGTCTGTCAGGAAGAGATCAAGTGTTACACCACTAGTTTATCATGTGGAAGTCTGTCAGGAAGAGATCAAGTGTTACACCACTAGTTTATCATGTGGAAGTCTGTCAGGAAGAGATCAAGTGTTACACCACTAGTTTATCATGTGGAAGTCTGTCAGGAAGGACTCAAGTGTTACGCCACTAGTTTATCATGTGGAAGTCTGTCAGGAAGAGATCAAGTGTTACACCACTAGTTTATCATGTGGAAGTCTGTCAGGAAGGACTCAAGTGTTACACCACTAGTTTATCATGTGGAAGTCTGTCAGGAAGGACTCAAGTGTTACACCACTAGTTTATCATGTGGAAGTCTGTCAGGAAGAGATCAAGTGTTACACCACTAGTTTATCATGTGGAAGTCTGTCAGGAAGAGATCAAGTGTTACACCACTAGTTTATCATGTGGAAGACTGTCAGGAAGAGATCAAGTGTTACACCACTAGTTTATCATGTGGAAGTCTGTCAGGAAGGAATCAAGTGTTACACCACTAGTTTATCATGTGGAAGTCTGTCAGGAAGAGATCAAGTGTTACACCACTAGTTTATCATGTGGAAGTCTGTCAGGAAGGACTCAAAGTGTTACACCACTAGTTTATCATGTGGAAGACTGTCAGGAAGGACTCAAGTGTTACACCACTAGTTTATCATGTGGAAGTCTGTCAGGAAGAGATCAAGTGTTACACCACTAGTTTATCATGTGGAAGTCTGTCAGGAAGAGATCAAGTGTTACACCACTAGTTTATCATGTGGAAGTCTGTCAGGAAGAGATCAAGTGTTACACCACTAGTTTATCATGTGGAAGTCTGTCAGGAAGAGATCAAGTGTTACACCACTAGTTTATCATGTGGAAGTCTGTCAGGAAGAGATCAAGTGTTACACCACTAGTTTATCATGTGGAAGTCTGTCAGGAAGGACTCAAAGTGTTACACCACTAGTTTATCATGTGGAAGACTGTCAGGAAGGACTCAAGTGTTACACCACTAGTTTATCATGTGGAAGTCTGTCAGGAAGAGATCAAGTGTTACACCACTAGTTTATCATGTGGAAGTCTGTCAGGAAGAGATCAAGTGTTACACCACTAGTTTATCATGTGGAAGTCTGTCAGGAAGAGATCAAGTGTTACACCACTAGTTTATCATGTGGAAGTCTGTCAGGAAGAGATCAAGTGTTACACCACTAGTTTATCATGTGGAAGTCTGTCAGGAAGAGATCAAGTGTTACACCACTAGTTTATCATGTGGAAGTCTGTCAGGAAGAGATCAAGTGTTACACCACTAGTTTATCATGTGGAAGTCTGTCAGGAAGAGATTAAACCACTAGTTTATCATGTGGAAGTCTGTCAGGAAGAGATCAAGTGTTACACCACTAGTTTATCATGTGGAAGTCTGTCAGGAAGAGATCAAGTGTTACACCACTAGTTTATCATGTGGAAGTCTGTCAGGAAGGACTCAAAGTGTTACACCACTAGTTTATCATGTGGAAGACTGTCAGGAAGGACTCAAGTGTTACACCACTAGTTTATCATGTGGAAGTCTGTCAGGAAGAGATCAAGTGTTACACCACTAGTTTATCATGTGGAAGTCTGTCAGGAAGAGATCAAGTGTTACACCACTAGTTTATCATGTGGAAGTCTGTCAGGAAGAGATCAAGTGTTACACCACTAGTTTATCATGTGGAAGTCTGTCAGGAAGGACTCAAGTGTTACGCCACTAGTTTATCATGTGGAAGTCTGTCAGGAAGAGATCAAGTGTTACACCACTAGTTTATCATGTGGAAGTCTGTCAGGAAGGACTCAAGTGTTACACCACTAGTTTATCATGTGGAAGTCTGTCAGGAAGGACTCAAGTGTTACACCACTAGTTTATCATGTGGAAGTCTGTCAGGAAGAGATCAAGTGTTACACCACTAGTTTATCATGTGGAAGTCTGTCAGGAAGAGATCAAGTGTTACACCACTAGTTTATCATGTGGAAGTCTGTCAGGAAGAGATCAAGTGTTACACCACTAGTTTATCATGTGGAAGTCTGTCAGGAAGGAATCAAGTGTTACACCACTAGTTTATCATGTGGAAGTCTGTCAGGAAGAGATCAAGTGTTACACCACTAGTTTATCATGTGGAAGTCTGTCAGGAAGGACTCAAAGTGTTACACCACTAGTTTATCATGTGGAAGACTGTCAGGAAGGACTCAAGTGTTACACCACTAGTTTATCATGTGGAAGTCTGTCAGGAAGAGATCAAGTGTTACACCACTAGTTTATCATGTGGAAGTCTGTCAGGAAGAGATCAAGTGTTACACCACTAGTTTATCATGTGGAAGTCTGTCAGGAAGAGATCAAGTGTTACACCACTAGTTTATCATGTGGAAGTCTGTCAGGAAGAGATCAAGTGTTACACCACTAGTTTATCATGTGGAAGTCTGTCAGGAAGAGATCAAGTGTTACACCACTAGTTTATCATGTGGAAGTCTGTCAGGAAGGACTCAAAGTGTTACACCACTAGTTTATCATGTGGAAGACTGTCAGGAAGGACTCAAGTGTTACACCACTAGTTTATCATGTGGAAGTCTGTCAGGAAGAGATCAAGTGTTACACCACTAGTTTATCATGTGGAAGTCTGTCAGGAAGAGATCAAGTGTTACACCACTAGTTTATCATGTGGAAGTCTGTCAGGAAGAGATCAAGTGTTACACCACTAGTTTATCATGTGGAAGTCTGTCAGGAAGGACTCAAGTGTTACGCCACTAGTTTATCATGTGGAAGTCTGTCAGGAAGAGATCAAGTGTTACACCACTAGTTTATCATGTGGAAGTCTGTCAGGAAGGACTCAAGTGTTACACCACTAGTTTATCATGTGGAAGTCTGTCAGGAAGGACTCAAGTGTTACACCACTAGTTTATCATGTGGAAGTCTGTCAGGAAGAGATCAAGTGTTACACCACTAGTTTATCATGTGGAAGTCTGTCAGGAAGAGATCAAGTGTTACACCACTAGTTTATCATGTGGAAGTCTGTCAGGAAGAGATCAAGTGTTACACCACTAGTTTATCATGTGGAAGTCTGTCAGGAAGGAATCAAGTGTTACACCACTAGTTTATCATGTGGAAGTCTGTCAGGAAGAGATCAAGTGTTACACCACTAGTTTATCATGTGGAAGTCTGTCAGGAAGAGATTAAACCACTAGTTTATCATGTGGAAGTCTGTCAGGAAGATATCAAGTGTTACACCACTAGTTTATCATGTGGAAGTATGTAGAGTGCCTTTATCAATATATGAATATCAGGAGTGGCCGTGGGAGAAAAATAGATCTACTTTGGGGCCATGATTTAAGTTTATCCATGATTTTAGTTTATCATGTGGAAGTCTGTCAGGAAGGACTCAAGTGTTACACCACTAGTTTATCATGTGGAAGTCTGTCAGGAAGAGATCAAGTGTTACACCACTAGTTTATCATGTGGAAGTCTGTCAGGAAGAGATCAAGTGTTACACCACTAGTTTATCATGTGGAAGTCTGTCAGGAAGAGATCAAGTGTTACACCACTAGTTTATCATGTGGAAGTCTGTCAGGAAGGACTCAAAGTGTTACACCACTAGTTTATCATGTGGAAGACTGTCAGGAAGGACTCAAGTGTTACACCACTAGTTTATCATGTGGAAGTCTGTCAGGAAGAGATCAAGTGTTACACCACTAGTTTATCATGTGGAAGTCTGTCAGGAAGAGATCAAGTGTTACACCACTAGTTTATCATGTGGAAGTCTGTCAGGAAGAGATCAAGTGTTACACCACTAGTTTATCATGTGGAAGTCTGTCAGGAAGAGATCAAGTGTTACACCACTAGTTTATCATGTGGAAGTCTGTCAGGAAGAGATCAAGTGTTACACCACTAGTTTATCATGTGGAAGTCTGTCAGGAAGAGATCAAGTGTTACACCACTAGTTTATCATGTGGAAGTCTGTCAGGAAGAGATTAAACCACTAGTTTATCATGTGGAAGTCTGTCAGGAAGATATCAAGTGTTACACCACTAGTTTATCATGTGGAAGTATGTAGAGTGCCTTTATCAATATATGAATATCAGGAGTGGCCGTGGGAGAAAAATAGATCTACTTTGGGGCCATGATTTAAGTTTATCCATGATTTTAGTTTATCATGTGGAAGTCTGTCAGGAAGAGATCAAGTGTTACACCACTAGTTTATCATGTGGAAGTCTGTCAGGAAGAGATCAAGTGTTACACCACTAGTTTATCATGTGGAAGTCTGTCAGGAAGAGATCAAGTGTTACACCACTAGTTTATCATGTGGAAGTCTGTCAGGAAGAGATTAAACCACTAGTTTATCATGTGGAAGTCTGTCAGGAAGAGATCAAGTGTTACACCACTAGTTTATCATGTGGAAGTCTGTCAGGAAGAGATCAAGTGTTACACCACTAGTTTATCATGTGGAAGTCTGTCAGGAAGGACTCAAAGTGTTACACCACTAGTTTATCATGTGGAAGACTGTCAGGAAGGACTCAAGTGTTACACCACTAGTTTATCATGTGGAAGTCTGTCAGGAAGAGATCAAGTGTTACACCACTAGTTTATCATGTGGAAGTCTGTCAGGAAGAGATCAAGTGTTACACCACTAGTTTATCATGTGGAAGTCTGTCAGGAAGAGATCAAGTGTTACACCACTAGTTTATCATGTGGAAGTCTGTCAGGAAGGACTCAAGTGTTACGCCACTAGTTTATCATGTGGAAGTCTGTCAGGAAGAGATCAAGTGTTACACCACTAGTTTATCATGTGGAAGTCTGTCAGGAAGGACTCAAGTGTTACACCACTAGTTTATCATGTGGAAGTCTGTCAGGAAGGACTCAAGTGTTACACCACTAGTTTATCATGTGGAAGTCTGTCAGGAAGAGATCAAGTGTTACACCACTAGTTTATCATGTGGAAGTCTGTCAGGAAGAGATCAAGTGTTACACCACTAGTTTATCATGTGGAAGTCTGTCAGGAAGAGATCAAGTGTTACACCACTAGTTTATCATGTGGAAGTCTGTCAGGAAGGAATCAAGTGTTACACCACTAGTTTATCATGTGGAAGTCTGTCAGGAAGAGATCAAGTGTTACACCACTAGTTTATCATGTGGAAGTCTGTCAGGAAGGACTCAAAGTGTTACACCACTAGTTTATCATGTGGAAGACTGTCAGGAAGGACTCAAGTGTTACACCACTAGTTTATCATGTGGAAGTCTGTCAGGAAGAGATCAAGTGTTACACCACTAGTTTATCATGTGGAAGTCTGTCAGGAAGAGATCAAGTGTTACACCACTAGTTTATCATGTGGAAGTCTGTCAGGAAGAGATCAAGTGTTACACCACTAGTTTATCATGTGGAAGTCTGTCAGGAAGAGATCAAGTGTTACACCACTAGTTTATCATGTGGAAGTCTGTCAGGAAGAGATCAAGTGTTACACCACTAGTTTATCATGTGGAAGTCTGTCAGGAAGGACTCAAAGTGTTACACCACTAGTTTATCATGTGGAAGACTGTCAGGAAGGACTCAAGTGTTACACCACTAGTTTATCATGTGGAAGTCTGTCAGGAAGAGATCAAGTGTTACACCACTAGTTTATCATGTGGAAGTCTGTCAGGAAGAGATCAAGTGTTACACCACTAGTTTATCATGTGGAAGTCTGTCAGGAAGAGATCAAGTGTTACACCACTAGTTTATCATGTGGAAGTCTGTCAGGAAGGACTCAAGTGTTACGCCACTAGTTTATCATGTGGAAGTCTGTCAGGAAGAGATCAAGTGTTACACCACTAGTTTATCATGTGGAAGTCTGTCAGGAAGGACTCAAGTGTTACACCACTAGTTTATCATGTGGAAGTCTGTCAGGAAGGACTCAAGTGTTACACCACTAGTTTATCATGTGGAAGTCTGTCAGGAAGAGATCAAGTGTTACACCACTAGTTTATCATGTGGAAGTCTGTCAGGAAGAGATCAAGTGTTACACCACTAGTTTATCATGTGGAAGTCTGTCAGGAAGAGATCAAGTGTTACACCACTAGTTTATCATGTGGAAGTCTGTCAGGAAGGAATCAAGTGTTACACCACTAGTTTATCATGTGGAAGTCTGTCAGGAAGAGATCAAGTGTTACACCACTAGTTTATCATGTGGAAGTCTGTCAGGAAGAGATTAAACCACTAGTTTATCATGTGGAAGTCTGTCAGGAAGATATCAAGTGTTACACCACTAGTTTATCATGTGGAAGTATGTAGAGTGCCTTTATCAATATATGAATATCAGGAGTGGCCGTGGGAGAAAAATAGATCTACTTTGGGGCCATGATTTAAGTTTATCCATGATTTTAGTTTATCATGTGGAAGTCTGTCAGGAAGGACTCAAGTGTTACACCACTAGTTTATCATGTGGAAGTCTGTCAGGAAGAGATCAAGTGTTACACCACTAGTTTATCATGTGGAAGTCTGTCAGGAAGAGATCAAGTGTTACACCACTAGTTTATCATGTGGAAGTCTGTCAGGAAGAGATCAAGTGTTACACCACTAGTTTATCATGTGGAAGTCTGTCAGGAAGGACTCAAAGTGTTACACCACTAGTTTATCATGTGGAAGACTGTCAGGAAGGACTCAAGTGTTACACCACTAGTTTATCATGTGGAAGTCTGTCAGGAAGAGATCAAGTGTTACACCACTAGTTTATCATGTGGAAGTCTGTCAGGAAGAGATCAAGTGTTACACCACTAGTTTATCATGTGGAAGTCTGTCAGGAAGAGATCAAGTGTTACACCACTAGTTTATCATGTGGAAGTCTGTCAGGAAGAGATCAAGTGTTACACCACTAGTTTATCATGTGGAAGTCTGTCAGGAAGAGATCAAGTGTTACACCACTAGTTTATCATGTGGAAGTCTGTCAGGAAGAGATCAAGTGTTACACCACTAGTTTATCATGTGGAAGTCTGTCAGGAAGAGATTAAACCACTAGTTTATCATGTGGAAGTCTGTCAGGAAGATATCAAGTGTTACACCACTAGTTTATCATGTGGAAGTATGTAGAGTGCCTTTATCAATATATGAATATCAGGAGTGGCCGTGGGAGAAAAATAGATCTACTTTGGGGCCATGATTTAAGTTTATCCATGATTTTAGTTTATCATGTGGAAGTCTGTCAGGAAGGACTCAAGTGTTACACCACTAGTTTATCATGTGGAAGTCTGTCAGGAAGAGATCAAGTGTTACACCACTAGTTTATCATGTGGAAGTCTGTCAGGAAGAGATCAAGTGTTACACCACTAGTTTATCATGTGGAAGTCTGTCAGGAAGAGATCAAGTGTTACACCACTAGTTTATCATGTGGAAGTCTGTCAGGAAGGACTCAAAGTGTTACACCACTAGTTTATCATGTGGAAGACTGTCAGGAAGGACTCAAGTGTTACACCACTAGTTTATCATGTGGAAGTCTGTCAGGAAGAGATCAAGTGTTACACCACTAGTTTATCATGTGGAAGTCTGTCAGGAAGAGATCAAGTGTTACACCACTAGTTTATCATGTGGAAGTCTGTCAGGAAGAGATCAAGTGTTACACCACTAGTTTATCATGTGGAAGTCTGTCAGGAAGAGATCAAGTGTTACACCACTAGTTTATCATGTGGAAGTCTGTCAGGAAGAGATCAAGTGTTACACCACTAGTTTATCATGTGGAAGTCTGTCAGGAAGAGATCAAGTGTTACACCACTAGTTTATCATGTGGAAGTCTGTCAGGAAGAGATCAAGTGTTACACCACTAGTTTATCATGTGGAAGTCTGTCAGGAAGAGATCAAGTGTTACACCACTAGTTTATCATGTGGAAGTCTGTCAGGAAGAGATCAAGTGTTACACCACTAGTTTATCATGTGGAAGTCTGTCAGGAAGAGATTAAACCACTAGTTTATCATGTGGAAGTCTGTCAGGAAGATATCAAGTGTTACACCACTAGTTTATCATGTGGAAGTATGTAGAGTGCCTTTATCAATATATGAATATCAGGAGTGGCCGTGGGAGAAAAATAGATCTACTTTGGGGCCATGATTTAAGTTTATCCATGATTTTAGTTTATCATGTGGAAGTCTGTCAGGAAGGACTCAAGTGTTACACCACTAGTTTATCATGTGGAAGTCTGTCAGGAAGAGATCAAGTGTTACACCACTAGTTTATCATGTGGAAGTCTGTCAGGAAGAGATCAAGTGTTACACCACTAGTTTATCATGTGGAAGTCTGTCAGGAAGAGATCAAGTGTTACACCACTAGTTTATCATGTGGAAGTCTGTCAGGAAGGACTCAAAGTGTTACACCACTAGTTTATCATGTGGAAGACTGTCAGGAAGGACTCAAGTGTTACACCACTAGTTTATCATGTGGAAGTCTGTCAGGAAGAGATCAAGTGTTACACCACTAGTTTATCATGTGGAAGTCTGTCAGGAAGAGATCAAGTGTTACACCACTAGTTTATCATGTGGAAGTCTGTCAGGAAGAGATCAAGTGTTACACCACTAGTTTATCATGTGGAAGTCTGTCAGGAAGAGATCAAGTGTTACACCACTAGTTTATCATGTGGAAGTCTGTCAGGAAGAGATCAAGTGTTACACCACTAGTTTATCATGTGGAAGTCTGTCAGGAAGAGATCAAGTGTTACACCACTAGTTTATCATGTGGAAGTCTGTCAGGAAGAGATCAAGTGTTACACCACTAGTTTATCATGTGGAAGTCTGTCAGGAAGAGATCAAGTGTTACACCACTAGTTTATCATGTGGAAGTCTGTCAGGAAGGAATCAAGTGTTACACCACTAGTTTATCATGTGGAAGTCTGTCAGGAAGAGATCAAGTGTTACACCACTAGTTTATCATGTGGAAGTCTGTCAGGAAGAGATTAAACCACTAGTTTATCATGTGGAAGTCTGTCAGGAAGATATCAAGTGTTACACCACTAGTTTATCATGTGGAAGTATGTAGAGTGCCTTTATCAATATATGAATATCAGGAGTGGCCGTGGGAGAAAAATAGATCTACTTTGGGGCCATGATTTAAGTTTATCCATGATTTTAGTTTATCATGTGGAAGTCTGTCAGGAAGGACTCAAGTGTTACACCACTAGTTTATCATGTGGAAGTCTGTCAGGAAGAGATCAAGTGTTACACCACTAGTTTATCATGTGGAAGTCTGTCAGGAAGAGATCAAGTGTTACACCACTAGTTTATCATGTGGAAGTCTGTCAGGAAGAGATCAAGTGTTACACCACTAGTTTATCATGTGGAAGTCTGTCAGGAAGGACTCAAAGTGTTACACCACTAGTTTATCATGTGGAAGACTGTCAGGAAGGACTCAAGTGTTACACCACTAGTTTATCATGTGGAAGTCTGTCAGGAAGAGATCAAGTGTTACACCACTAGTTTATCATGTGGAAGTCTGTCAGGAAGAGATCAAGTGTTACACCACTAGTTTATCATGTGGAAGTCTGTCAGGAAGAGATCAAGTGTTACACCACTAGTTTATCATGTGGAAGTCTGTCAGGAAGAGATCAAGTGTTACACCACTAGTTTATCATGTGGAAGTCTGTCAGGAAGAGATCAAGTGTTACACCACTAGTTTATCATGTGGAAGTCTGTCAGGAAGAGATCAAGTGTTACACCACTAGTTTATCATGTGGAAGTCTGTCAGGAAGAGATTAAACCACTAGTTTATCATGTGGAAGTCTGTCAGGAAGAGATCAAGTGTTACACCACTAGTTTATCATGTGGAAGTCTGTCAGGAAGAGATCAAGTGTTACACCACTAGTTTATCATGTGGAAGTCTGTCAGGAAGGACTCAAAGTGTTACACCACTAGTTTATCATGTGGAAGACTGTCAGGAAGGACTCAAGTGTTACACCACTAGTTTATCATGTGGAAGTCTGTCAGGAAGAGATCAAGTGTTACACCACTAGTTTATCATGTGGAAGTCTGTCAGGAAGAGATCAAGTGTTACACCACTAGTTTATCATGTGGAAGTCTGTCAGGAAGAGATCAAGTGTTACACCACTAGTTTATCATGTGGAAGTCTGTCAGGAAGGACTCAAGTGTTACGCCACTAGTTTATCATGTGGAAGTCTGTCAGGAAGAGATCAAGTGTTACACCACTAGTTTATCATGTGGAAGTCTGTCAGGAAGGACTCAAGTGTTACACCACTAGTTTATCATGTGGAAGTCTGTCAGGAAGGACTCAAGTGTTACACCACTAGTTTATCATGTGGAAGTCTGTCAGGAAGAGATCAAGTGTTACACCACTAGTTTATCATGTGGAAGTCTGTCAGGAAGAGATCAAGTGTTACACCACTAGTTTATCATGTGGAAGTCTGTCAGGAAGAGATCAAGTGTTACACCACTAGTTTATCATGTGGAAGTCTGTCAGGAAGGAATCAAGTGTTACACCACTAGTTTATCATGTGGAAGTCTGTCAGGAAGAGATCAAGTGTTACACCACTAGTTTATCATGTGGAAGTCTGTCAGGAAGAGATTAAACCACTAGTTTATCATGTGGAAGTCTGTCAGGAAGATATCAAGTGTTACACCACTAGTTTATCATGTGGAAGTATGTAGAGTGCCTTTATCAATATATGAATATCAGGAGTGGCCGTGGGAGAAAAATAGATCTACTTTGGGGCCATGATTTAAGTTTATCCATGATTTTAGTTTATCATGTGGAAGTCTGTCAGGAAGGACTCAAGTGTTACACCACTAGTTTATCATGTGGAAGTCTGTCAGGAAGAGATCAAGTGTTACACCACTAGTTTATCATGTGGAAGTCTGTCAGGAAGAGATCAAGTGTTACACCACTAGTTTATCATGTGGAAGTCTGTCAGGAAGAGATCAAGTGTTACACCACTAGTTTATCATGTGGAAGTCTGTCAGGAAGGACTCAAAGTGTTACACCACTAGTTTATCATGTGGAAGACTGTCAGGAAGGACTCAAGTGTTACACCACTAGTTTATCATGTGGAAGTCTGTCAGGAAGAGATCAAGTGTTACACCACTAGTTTATCATGTGGAAGTCTGTCAGGAAGAGATCAAGTGTTACACCACTAGTTTATCATGTGGAAGTCTGTCAGGAAGAGATCAAGTGTTACACCACTAGTTTATCATGTGGAAGTCTGTCAGGAAGAGATCAAGTGTTACACCACTAGTTTATCATGTGGAAGTCTGTCAGGAAGAGATCAAGTGTTACACCACTAGTTTATCATGTGGAAGTCTGTCAGGAAGAGATCAAGTGTTACACCACTAGTTTATCATGTGGAAGTCTGTCAGGAAGAGATTAAACCACTAGTTTATCATGTGGAAGTCTGTCAGGAAGAGATCAAGTGTTACACCACTAGTTTATCATGTGGAAGTCTGTCAGGAAGAGATCAAGTGTTACACCACTAGTTTATCATGTGGAAGTCTGTCAGGAAGGACTCAAAGTGTTACACCACTAGTTTATCATGTGGAAGACTGTCAGGAAGGACTCAAGTGTTACACCACTAGTTTATCATGTGGAAGTCTGTCAGGAAGAGATCAAGTGTTACACCACTAGTTTATCATGTGGAAGTCTGTCAGGAAGAGATCAAGTGTTACACCACTAGTTTATCATGTGGAAGTCTGTCAGGAAGAGATCAAGTGTTACACCACTAGTTTATCATGTGGAAGTCTGTCAGGAAGGACTCAAGTGTTACGCCACTAGTTTATCATGTGGAAGTCTGTCAGGAAGAGATCAAGTGTTACACCACTAGTTTATCATGTGGAAGTCTGTCAGGAAGGACTCAAGTGTTACACCACTAGTTTATCATGTGGAAGTCTGTCAGGAAGGACTCAAGTGTTACACCACTAGTTTATCATGTGGAAGTCTGTCAGGAAGAGATCAAGTGTTACACCACTAGTTTATCATGTGGAAGTCTGTCAGGAAGAGATCAAGTGTTACACCACTAGTTTATCATGTGGAAGTCTGTCAGGAAGAGATCAAGTGTTACACCACTAGTTTATCATGTGGAAGTCTGTCAGGAAGGAATCAAGTGTTACACCACTAGTTTATCATGTGGAAGTCTGTCAGGAAGAGATCAAGTGTTACACCACTAGTTTATCATGTGGAAGTCTGTCAGGAAGAGATTAAACCACTAGTTTATCATGTGGAAGTCTGTCAGGAAGATATCAAGTGTTACACCACTAGTTTATCATGTGGAAGTATGTAGAGTGCCTTTATCAATATATGAATATCAGGAGTGGCCGTGGGAGAAAAATAGATCTACTTTGGGGCCATGATTTAAGTTTATCCATGATTTTAGTTTATCATGTGGAAGTCTGTCAGGAAGGACTCAAGTGTTACACCACTAGTTTATCATGTGGAAGTCTGTCAGGAAGAGATCAAGTGTTACACCACTAGTTTATCATGTGGAAGTCTGTCAGGAAGAGATCAAGTGTTACACCACTAGTTTATCATGTGGAAGTCTGTCAGGAAGAGATCAAGTGTTACACCACTAGTTTATCATGTGGAAGTCTGTCAGGAAGGACTCAAAGTGTTACACCACTAGTTTATCATGTGGAAGACTGTCAGGAAGGACTCAAGTGTTACACCACTAGTTTATCATGTGGAAGTCTGTCAGGAAGAGATCAAGTGTTACACCACTAGTTTATCATGTGGAAGTCTGTCAGGAAGAGATCAAGTGTTACACCACTAGTTTATCATGTGGAAGTCTGTCAGGAAGAGATCAAGTGTTACACCACTAGTTTATCATGTGGAAGTCTGTCAGGAAGAGATCAAGTGTTACACCACTAGTTTATCATGTGGAAGTCTGTCAGGAAGAGATCAAGTGTTACACCACTAGTTTATCATGTGGAAGTCTGTCAGGAAGAGATCAAGTGTTACACCACTAGTTTATCATGTGGAAGTCTGTCAGGAAGAGATTAAACCACTAGTTTATCATGTGGAAGTCTGTCAGGAAGATATCAAGTGTTACACCACTAGTTTATCATGTGGAAGTATGTAGAGTGCCTTTATCAATATATGAATATCAGGAGTGGCCGTGGGAGAAAAATAGATCTACTTTGGGGCCATGATTTAAGTTTATCCATGATTTTAGTTTATCATGTGGAAGTCTGTCAGGAAGGACTCAAGTGTTACACCACTAGTTTATCATGTGGAAGTCTGTCAGGAAGAGATCAAGTGTTACACCACTAGTTTATCATGTGGAAGTCTGTCAGGAAGAGATCAAGTGTTACACCACTAGTTTATCATGTGGAAGTCTGTCAGGAAGAGATCAAGTGTTACACCACTAGTTTATCATGTGGAAGTCTGTCAGGAAGGACTCAAAGTGTTACACCACTAGTTTATCATGTGGAAGACTGTCAGGAAGGACTCAAGTGTTACACCACTAGTTTATCATGTGGAAGTCTGTCAGGAAGAGATCAAGTGTTACACCACTAGTTTATCATGTGGAAGTCTGTCAGGAAGAGATCAAGTGTTACACCACTAGTTTATCATGTGGAAGTCTGTCAGGAAGAGATCAAGTGTTACACCACTAGTTTATCATGTGGAAGTCTGTCAGGAAGAGATCAAGTGTTACACCACTAGTTTATCATGTGGAAGTCTGTCAGGAAGAGATCAAGTGTTACACCACTAGTTTATCATGTGGAAGTCTGTCAGGAAGAGATCAAGTGTTACACCACTAGTTTATCATGTGGAAGTCTGTCAGGAAGGACTCAAGTGTTACGCCACTAGTTTATCATGTGGAAGTCTGTCAGGAAGAGATCAAGTGTTACACCACTAGTTTATCATGTGGAAGTCTGTCAGGAAGGACTCAAGTGTTACACCACTAGTTTATCATGTGGAAGTCTGTCAGGAAGGACTCAAGTGTTACACCACTAGTTTATCATGTGGAAGTCTGTCAGGAAGAGATCAAGTGTTACACCACTAGTTTATCATGTGGAAGTCTGTCAGGAAGAGATCAAGTGTTACACCACTAGTTTATCATGTGGAAGTCTGTCAGGAAGAGATTAAACCACTAGTTTATCATGTGGAAGTCTGTCAGGAAGATATCAAGTGTTACACCACTAGTTTATCATGTGGAAGTATGTAGAGTGCCTTTATCAATATATGAATATCAGGAGTGGCCGTGGGAGAAAAATAGATCTACTTTGGGGCCATGATTTAAGTTTATCCATGATTTTAGTTTATCATGTGGAAGTCTGTCAGGAAGGACTCAAGTGTTACACCACTAGTTTATCATGTGGAAGTCTGTCAGGAAGAGATCAAGTGTTACACCACTAGTTTATCATGTGGAAGTCTGTCAGGAAGAGATCAAGTGTTACACCACTAGTTTATCATGTGGAAGTCTGTCAGGAAGAGATCAAGTGTTACACCACTAGTTTATCATGTGGAAGTCTGTCAGGAAGGACTCAAAGTGTTACACCACTAGTTTATCATGTGGAAGACTGTCAGGAAGGACTCAAGTGTTACACCACTAGTTTATCATGTGGAAGTCTGTCAGGAAGAGATCAAGTGTTACACCACTAGTTTATCATGTGGAAGTCTGTCAGGAAGAGATCAAGTGTTACACCACTAGTTTATCATGTGGAAGTCTGTCAGGAAGAGATCAAGTGTTACACCACTAGTTTATCATGTGGAAGTCTGTCAGGAAGAGATCAAGTGTTACACCACTAGTTTATCATGTGGAAGTCTGTCAGGAAGGACTCAAAGTGTTACACCACTAGTTTATCATGTGGAAGTCTGTCAGGAAGGACTCAAGTGTTACACCACTAGTTTATCATGTGGAAGTCTGTCAGGAAGAGATCAAGTGTTACACCACTAGTTTATCATGTGGAAGTATGTAGAGTGCCTTTATCAATATATGAATATCAGGAGTGGCCGTGGGAGAAAAATAGATCTACTTTGGGGCCATGATTTAAGTTTATCCATGATTTTAGTTTATCATGTGGAAGTCTGTCAGGAAGGACTCAAGTGTTACACCACTAGTTTATCATGTGGAAGTCTGTCAGGAAGAGATCAAGTGTTACACCACTAGTTTATCATGTGGACGTCTGTCAGGAAGGACTCAAGTGTTACACCACTAGTTTATCATGTGGAAGTCTGTCAGGAAGAGATCAAGTGTTACACCACTAGTTTATCATGTGGAAGTCTGTCAGGAAGAGATCAAGTGTTACACCACTAGTTTATCATGTGGAAGTCTGTCAGGAAGAGATCAAGTGTTACACCACTAGTTTATCATGTGGAAGTCTGTCAGGAAGAGATCAAGTGTTACACCACTAGTTTATCATGTGGAAGTCTGTCAGGAAGAGATCAAGTGTTACACCACTAGTTTATCATGTGGAAGTCTGTCAGGAAGGACTCAAAGTGTTACACCACTAGTTTATCATGTGGAAGACTGTCAGGAAGGACTCAAGTGTTACACCACTAGTTTATCATGTGGAAGTCTGTCAGGAAGAGATCAAGTGTTACACCACTAGTTTATCATGTGGAAGTCTGTCAGGAAGAGATCAAGTGTTACACCACTAGTTTATCATGTGGAAGTCTGTCAGGAAGAGATCAAGTGTTACACCACTAGTTTATCATGTGGAAGTCTGTCAGGAAGGACTCAAGTGTTACGCCACTAGTTTATCATGTGGAAGTCTGTCAGGAAGAGATCAAGTGTTACACCACTAGTTTATCATGTGGAAGTCTGTCAGGAAGGACTCAAGTGTTACACCACTAGTTTATCATGTGGAAGTCTGTCAGGAAGGACTCAAGTGTTACACCACTAGTTTATCATGTGGAAGTCTGTCAGGAAGAGATCAAGTGTTACACCACTAGTTTATCATGTGGAAGTCTGTCAGGAAGAGATCAAGTGTTACACCACTAGTTTATCATGTGGAAGTCTGTCAGGAAGAGATCAAGTGTTACACCACTAGTTTATCATGTGGAAGTCTGTCAGGAAGGAATCAAGTGTTACACCACTAGTTTATCATGTGGAAGTCTGTCAGGAAGAGATCAAGTGTTACACCACTAGTTTATCATGTGGAAGTCTGTCAGGAAGAGATTAAACCACTAGTTTATCATGTGGAAGTCTGTCAGGAAGATATCAAGTGTTACACCACTAGTTTATCATGTGGAAGTATGTAGAGTGCCTTTATCAATATATGAATATCAGGAGTGGCCGTGGGAGAAAAATAGATCTACTTTGGGGCCATGATTTAAGTTTATCCATGATTTTAGTTTATCATGTGGAAGTCTGTCAGGAAGGACTCAAGTGTTACACCACTAGTTTATCATGTGGAAGTCTGTCAGGAAGAGATCAAGTGTTACACCACTAGTTTATCATGTGGAAGTCTGTCAGGAAGAGATCAAGTGTTACACCACTAGTTTATCATGTGGAAGTCTGTCAGGAAGAGATCAAGTGTTACACCACTAGTTTATCATGTGGAAGTCTGTCAGGAAGGACTCAAAGTGTTACACCACTAGTTTATCATGTGGAAGACTGTCAGGAAGGACTCAAGTGTTACACCACTAGTTTATCATGTGGAAGTCTGTCAGGAAGAGATCAAGTGTTACACCACTAGTTTATCATGTGGAAGTCTGTCAGGAAGAGATCAAGTGTTACACCACTAGTTTATCATGTGGAAGTCTGTCAGGAAGAGATCAAGTGTTACACCACTAGTTTATCATGTGGAAGTCTGTCAGGAAGAGATCAAGTGTTACACCACTAGTTTATCATGTGGAAGTCTGTCAGGAAGAGATCAAGTGTTACACCACTAGTTTATCATGTGGAAGTCTGTCAGGAAGAGATCAAGTGTTACACCACTAGTTTATCATGTGGAAGTCTGTCAGGAAGAGATTAAACCACTAGTTTATCATGTGGAAGTCTGTCAGGAAGATATCAAGTGTTACACCACTAGTTTATCATGTGGAAGTATGTAGAGTGCCTTTATCAATATATGAATATCAGGAGTGGCCGTGGGAGAAAAATAGATCTACTTTGGGGCCATGATTTAAGTTTATCCATGATTTTAGTTTATCATGTGGAAGTCTGTCAGGAAGGACTCAAGTGTTACACCACTAGTTTATCATGTGGAAGTCTGTCAGGAAGAGATCAAGTGTTACACCACTAGTTTATCATGTGGAAGTCTGTCAGGAAGAGATCAAGTGTTACACCACTAGTTTATCATGTGGAAGTCTGTCAGGAAGAGATCAAGTGTTACACCACTAGTTTATCATGTGGAAGTCTGTCAGGAAGAGATCAAGTGTTACACCACTAGTTTATCATGTGGAAGTCTGTCAGGAAGGACTCAAGTGTTACGCCACTAGTTTATCATGTGGAAGTCTGTCAGGAAGAGATCAAGTGTTACACCACTAGTTTATCATGTGGAAGTCTGTCAGGAAGGACTCAAGTGTTACACCACTAGTTTATCATGTGGAAGTCTGTCAGGAAGGACTCAAGTGTTACACCACTAGTTTATCATGTGGAAGTCTGTCAGGAAGAGATCAAGTGTTACACCACTAGTTTATCATGTGGAAGTCTGTCAGGAAGAGATCAAGTGTTACACCACTAGTTTATCATGTGGAAGTCTGTCAGGAAGAGATCAAGTGTTACACCACTAGTTTATCATGTGGAAGTCTGTCAGGAAGGAATCAAGTGTTACACCACTAGTTTATCATGTGGAAGTCTGTCAGGAAGAGATCAAGTGTTACACCACTAGTTTATCATGTGGAAGTCTGTCAGGAAGAGATTAAACCACTAGTTTATCATGTGGAAGTCTGTCAGGAAGATATCAAGTGTTACACCACTAGTTTATCATGTGGAAGTATGTAGAGTGCCTTTATCAATATATGAATATCAGGAGTGGCCGTGGGAGAAAAATAGATCTACTTTGGGGCCATGATTTAAGTTTATCCATGATTTTAGTTTATCATGTGGAAGTCTGTCAGGAAGGACTCAAGTGTTACACCACTAGTTTATCATGTGGAAGTCTGTCAGGAAGAGATCAAGTGTTACACCACTAGTTTATCATGTGGAAGTCTGTCAGGAAGAGATCAAGTGTTACACCACTAGTTTATCATGTGGAAGTCTGTCAGGAAGAGATCAAGTGTTACACCACTAGTTTATCATGTGGAAGTCTGTCAGGAAGGACTCAAAGTGTTACACCACTAGTTTATCATGTGGAAGACTGTCAGGAAGGACTCAAGTGTTACACCACTAGTTTATCATGTGGAAGTCTGTCAGGAAGAGATCAAGTGTTACACCACTAGTTTATCATGTGGAAGTCTGTCAGGAAGAGATCAAGTGTTACACCACTAGTTTATCATGTGGAAGTCTGTCAGGAAGAGATCAAGTGTTACACCACTAGTTTATCATGTGGAAGTCTGTCAGGAAGAGATCAAGTGTTACACCACTAGTTTATCATGTGGAAGTCTGTCAGGAAGAGATCAAGTGTTACACCACTAGTTTATCATGTGGAAGTCTGTCAGGAAGAGATCAAGTGTTACACCACTAGTTTATCATGTGGAAGTCTGTCAGGAAGAGATTAAACCACTAGTTTATCATGTGGAAGTCTGTCAGGAAGATATCAAGTGTTACACCACTAGTTTATCATGTGGAAGTATGTAGAGTGCCTTTATCAATATATGAATATCAGGAGTGGCCGTGGGAGAAAAATAGATCTACTTTGGGGCCATGATTTAAGTTTATCCATGATTTTAGTTTATCATGTGGAAGTCTGTCAGGAAGGACTCAAGTGTTACACCACTAGTTTATCATGTGGAAGTCTGTCAGGAAGAGATCAAGTGTTACACCACTAGTTTATCATGTGGAAGTCTGTCAGGAAGAGATCAAGTGTTACACCACTAGTTTATCATGTGGAAGTCTGTCAGGAAGAGATCAAGTGTTACACCACTAGTTTATCATGTGGAAGTCTGTCAGGAAGGACTCAAAGTGTTACACCACTAGTTTATCATGTGGAAGACTGTCAGGAAGGACTCAAGTGTTACACCACTAGTTTATCATGTGGAAGTCTGTCAGGAAGAGATCAAGTGTTACACCACTAGTTTATCATGTGGAAGTCTGTCAGGAAGAGATCAAGTGTTACACCACTAGTTTATCATGTGGAAGTCTGTCAGGAAGAGATCAAGTGTTACACCACTAGTTTATCATGTGGAAGTCTGTCAGGAAGAGATCAAGTGTTACACCACTAGTTTATCATGTGGAAGTCTGTCAGGAAGAGATCAAGTGTTACACCACTAGTTTATCATGTGGAAGTCTGTCAGGAAGAGATCAAGTGTTACACCACTAGTTTATCATGTGGAAGTCTGTCAGGAAGAGATCAAGTGTTACACCACTAGTTTATCATGTGGAAGTCTGTCAGGAAGAGATCAAGTGTTACACCACTAGTTTATCATGTGGAAGTCTGTCAGGAAGGAATCAAGTGTTACACCACTAGTTTATCATGTGGAAGTCTGTCAGGAAGAGATCAAGTGTTACACCACTAGTTTATCATGTGGAAGTCTGTCAGGAAGAGATTAAACCACTAGTTTATCATGTGGAAGTCTGTCAGGAAGATATCAAGTGTTACACCACTAGTTTATCATGTGGAAGTATGTAGAGTGCCTTTATCAATATATGAATATCAGGAGTGGCCGTGGGAGAAAAATAGATCTACTTTGGGGCCATGATTTAAGTTTATCCATGATTTTAGTTTATCATGTGGAAGTCTGTCAGGAAGGACTCAAGTGTTACACCACTAGTTTATCATGTGGAAGTCTGTCAGGAAGAGATCAAGTGTTACACCACTAGTTTATCATGTGGAAGTCTGTCAGGAAGAGATCAAGTGTTACACCACTAGTTTATCATGTGGAAGTCTGTCAGGAAGAGATCAAGTGTTACACCACTAGTTTATCATGTGGAAGTCTGTCAGGAAGGACTCAAAGTGTTACACCACTAGTTTATCATGTGGAAGACTGTCAGGAAGGACTCAAGTGTTACACCACTAGTTTATCATGTGGAAGTCTGTCAGGAAGAGATCAAGTGTTACACCACTAGTTTATCATGTGGAAGTCTGTCAGGAAGGACTCAAGTGTTACACCACTAGTTTATCATGTGGAAGTCTGTCAGGAAGAGATCAAGTGTTACACCACTAGTTTATCATGTGGAAGTCTGTCAGGAAGGACTCAAGTGTTACACCACTAGTTTATCATGTGGAAGTCTGTCAGGAAGGACTCAAGTGTTACACCACTAGTTTATCATGTGGAAGTCTGTCAGGAAGAGATCAAGTGTTACACCACTAGTTTATCATGTGGAAGTCTGTCAGGAAGAGATCAAGTGTTACACCACTAGTTTATCATGTGGAAGTCTGTCAGGAAGAGATCAAGTGTTACACCACTAGTTTATCATGTGGAAGTCTGTCAGGAAGGAATCAAGTGTTACACCACTAGTTTATCATGTGGAAGTCTGTCAGGAAGAGATCAAGTGTTACACCACTAGTTTATCATGTGGAAGTCTGTCAGGAAGAGATTAAACCACTAGTTTATCATGTGGAAGTCTGTCAGGAAGATATCAAGTGTTACACCACTAGTTTATCATGTGGAAGTATGTAGAGTGCCTTTATCAATATATGAATATCAGGAGTGGCCGTGGGAGAAAAATAGATCTACTTTGGGGCCATGATTTAAGTTTATCCATGATTTTAGTTTATCATGTGGAAGTCTGTCAGGAAGGACTCAAGTGTTACACCACTAGTTTATCATGTGGAAGTCTGTCAGGAAGAGATCAAGTGTTACACCACTAGTTTATCATGTGGAAGTCTGTCAGGAAGAGATCAAGTGTTACACCACTAGTTTATCATGTGGAAGTCTGTCAGGAAGAGATCAAGTGTTACACCACTAGTTTATCATGTGGAAGTCTGTCAGGAAGGACTCAAAGTGTTACACCACTAGTTTATCATGTGGAAGACTGTCAGGAAGGACTCAAGTGTTACACCACTAGTTTATCATGTGGAAGTCTGTCAGGAAGAGATCAAGTGTTACACCACTAGTTTATCATGTGGAAGTCTGTCAGGAAGAGATCAAGTGTTACACCACTAGTTTATCATGTGGAAGTCTGTCAGGAAGAGATCAAGTGTTACACCACTAGTTTATCATGTGGAAGTCTGTCAGGAAGAGATCAAGTGTTACACCACTAGTTTATCATGTGGAAGTCTGTCAGGAAGAGATCAAGTGTTACACCACTAGTTTATCATGTGGAAGTCTGTCAGGAAGAGATCAAGTGTTACACCACTAGTTTATCATGTGGAAGTCTGTCAGGAAGAGATTAAACCACTAGTTTATCATGTGGAAGTCTGTCAGGAAGATATCAAGTGTTACACCACTAGTTTATCATGTGGAAGTATGTAGAGTGCCTTTATCAATATATGAATATCAGGAGTGGCCGTGGGAGAAAAATAGATCTACTTTGGGGCCATGATTTAAGTTTATCCATGATTTTAGTTTATCATGTGGAAGTCTGTCAGGAAGGACTCAAGTGTTACACCACTAGTTTATCATGTGGAAGTCTGTCAGGAAGAGATCAAGTGTTACACCACTAGTTTATCATGTGGAAGTCTGTCAGGAAGAGATCAAGTGTTACACCACTAGTTTATCATGTGGAAGTCTGTCAGGAAGAGATCAAGTGTTACACCACTAGTTTATCATGTGGAAGTCTGTCAGGAAGGACTCAAAGTGTTACACCACTAGTTTATCATGTGGAAGACTGTCAGGAAGGACTCAAGTGTTACACCACTAGTTTATCATGTGGAAGTCTGTCAGGAAGAGATCAAGTGTTACACCACTAGTTTATCATGTGGAAGTCTGTCAGGAAGAGATCAAGTGTTACACCACTAGTTTATCATGTGGAAGTCTGTCAGGAAGAGATCAAGTGTTACACCACTAGTTTATCATGTGGAAGTCTGTCAGGAAGAGATCAAGTGTTACACCACTAGTTTATCATGTGGAAGTCTGTCAGGAAGAGATCAAGTGTTACACCACTAGTTTATCATGTGGAAGTCTGTCAGGAAGATATCAAGTGTTACACCACTAGTTTATCATGTGGAAGTCTGTCAGGAAGAGATCAAGTGTTACACCACTAGTTTATCATGTGGAAGTCTGTCAGGAAGAGATCAAGTGTTACACCACTAGTTTATCATGTGGAAGTCTGTCAGGAAGGAATCAAGTGTTACACCACTAGTTTATCATGTGGAAGTCTGTCAGGAAGAGATCAAGTGTTACACCACTAGTTTATCATGTGGAAGTCTGTCAGGAAGAGATTAAACCACTAGTTTATCATGTGGAAGTCTGTCAGGAAGATATCAAGTGTTACACCACTAGTTTATCATGTGGAAGTATGTAGAGTGCCTTTATCAATATATGAATATCAGGAGTGGCCGTGGGAGAAAAATAGATCTACTTTGGGGCCATGATTTAAGTTTATCCATGATTTTAGTTTATCATGTGGAAGTCTGTCAGGAAGGACTCAAGTGTTACACCACTAGTTTATCATGTGGAAGTCTGTCAGGAAGAGATCAAGTGTTACACCACTAGTTTATCATGTGGAAGTCTGTCAGGAAGAGATCAAGTGTTACACCACTAGTTTATCATGTGGAAGTCTGTCAGGAAGAGATCAAGTGTTACACCACTAGTTTATCATGTGGAAGTCTGTCAGGAAGGACTCAAAGTGTTACACCACTAGTTTATCATGTGGAAGACTGTCAGGAAGGACTCAAGTGTTACACCACTAGTTTATCATGTGGAAGTCTGTCAGGAAGAGATCAAGTGTTACACCACTAGTTTATCATGTGGAAGTCTGTCAGGAAGAGATCAAGTGTTACACCACTAGTTTATCATGTGGAAGTCTGTCAGGAAGAGATCAAGTGTTACACCACTAGTTTATCATGTGGAAGTCTGTCAGGAAGAGATCAAGTGTTACACCACTAGTTTATCATGTGGAAGTCTGTCAGGAAGAGATCAAGTGTTACACCACTAGTTTATCATGTGGAAGTCTGTCAGGAAGAGATCAAGTGTTACACCACTAGTTTATCATGTGGAAGTCTGTCAGGAAGGACTCAAAGTGTTACACCACTAGTTTATCATGTGGAAGACTGTCAGGAAGGACTCAAGTGTTACACCACTAGTTTATCATGTGGAAGTCTGTCAGGAAGAGATCAAGTGTTACACCACTAGTTTATCATGTGGAAGTCTGTCAGGAAGAGATCAAGTGTTACACCACTAGTTTATCATGTGGAAGTCTGTCAGGAAGAGATCAAGTGTTACACCACTAGTTTATCATGTGGAAGTCTGTCAGGAAGAGATCAAGTGTTACACCACTAGTTTATCATGTGGAAGTCTGTCAGGAAGAGATCAAGTGTTACACCACTAGTTTATCATGTGGAAGTCTGTCAGGAAGAGATCAAGTGTTACACCACTAGTTTATCATGTGGAAGTCTGTCAGGAAGAGATTAAACCACTAGTTTATCATGTGGAAGTCTGTCAGGAAGATATCAAGTGTTACACCACTAGTTTATCATGTGGAAGTATGTAGAGTGCCTTTATCAATATATGAATATCAGGAGTGGCCGTGGGAGAAAAATAGATCTACTTTGGGGCCATGATTTAAGTTTATCCATGATTTTAGTTTATCATGTGGAAGTCTGTCAGGAAGGACTCAAGTGTTACACCACTAGTTTATCATGTGGAAGTCTGTCAGGAAGAGATCAAGTGTTACACCACTAGTTTATCATGTGGAAGTCTGTCAGGAAGAGATCAAGTGTTACACCACTAGTTTATCATGTGGAAGTCTGTCAGGAAGAGATCAAGTGTTACACCACTAGTTTATCATGTGGAAGTCTGTCAGGAAGAGATCAAGTGTTACACCACTAGTTTATCATGTGGAAGTCTGTCAGGAAGGACTCAAGTGTTACGCCACTAGTTTATCATGTGGAAGTCTGTCAGGAAGAGATCAAGTGTTACACCACTAGTTTATCATGTGGAAGTCTGTCAGGAAGGACTCAAGTGTTACACCACTAGTTTATCATGTGGAAGTCTGTCAGGAAGGACTCAAGTGTTACACCACTAGTTTATCATGTGGAAGTCTGTCAGGAAGAGATCAAGTGTTACACCACTAGTTTATCATGTGGAAGTCTGTCAGGAAGAGATCAAGTGTTACACCACTAGTTTATCATGTGGAAGTCTGTCAGGAAGAGATCAAGTGTTACACCACTAGTTTATCATGTGGAAGTCTGTCAGGAAGGAATCAAGTGTTACACCACTAGTTTATCATGTGGAAGTCTGTCAGGAAGAGATCAAGTGTTACACCACTAGTTTATCATGTGGAAGTCTGTCAGGAAGAGATTAAACCACTAGTTTATCATGTGGAAGTCTGTCAGGAAGATATCAAGTGTTACACCACTAGTTTATCATGTGGAAGTATGTAGAGTGCCTTTATCAATATATGAATATCAGGAGTGGCCGTGGGAGAAAAATAGATCTACTTTGGGGCCATGATTTAAGTTTATCCATGATTTTAGTTTATCATGTGGAAGTCTGTCAGGAAGGACTCAAGTGTTACACCACTAGTTTATCATGTGGAAGTCTGTCAGGAAGAGATCAAGTGTTACACCACTAGTTTATCATGTGGAAGTCTGTCAGGAAGAGATCAAGTGTTACACCACTAGTTTATCATGTGGAAGTCTGTCAGGAAGAGATCAAGTGTTACACCACTAGTTTATCATGTGGAAGTCTGTCAGGAAGGACTCAAAGTGTTACACCACTAGTTTATCATGTGGAAGACTGTCAGGAAGGACTCAAGTGTTACACCACTAGTTTATCATGTGGAAGTCTGTCAGGAAGAGATCAAGTGTTACACCACTAGTTTATCATGTGGAAGTCTGTCAGGAAGAGATCAAGTGTTACACCACTAGTTTATCATGTGGAAGTCTGTCAGGAAGAGATCAAGTGTTACACCACTAGTTTATCATGTGGAAGTCTGTCAGGAAGAGATCAAGTGTTACACCACTAGTTTATCATGTGGAAGTCTGTCAGGAAGAGATCAAGTGTTACACCACTAGTTTATCATGTGGAAGTCTGTCAGGAAGAGATCAAGTGTTACACCACTAGTTTATCATGTGGAAGTCTGTCAGGAAGAGATTAAACCACTAGTTTATCATGTGGAAGTCTGTCAGGAAGATATCAAGTGTTACACCACTAGTTTATCATGTGGAAGTATGTAGAGTGCCTTTATCAATATATGAATATCAGGAGTGGCCGTGGGAGAAAAATAGATCTACTTTGGGGCCATGATTTAAGTTTATCCATGATTTTAGTTTATCATGTGGAAGTCTGTCAGGAAGGACTCAAGTGTTACACCACTAGTTTATCATGTGGAAGTCTGTCAGGAAGAGATCAAGTGTTACACCACTAGTTTATCATGTGGAAGTCTGTCAGGAAGAGATCAAGTGTTACACCACTAGTTTATCATGTGGAAGTCTGTCAGGAAGAGATCAAGTGTTACACCACTAGTTTATCATGTGGAAGTCTGTCAGGAAGGACTCAAAGTGTTACACCACTAGTTTATCATGTGGAAGACTGTCAGGAAGGACTCAAGTGTTACACCACTAGTTTATCATGTGGAAGTCTGTCAGGAAGAGATCAAGTGTTACACCACTAGTTTATCATGTGGAAGTCTGTCAGGAAGAGATCAAGTGTTACACCACTAGTTTATCATGTGGAAGTCTGTCAGGAAGAGATCAAGTGTTACACCACTAGTTTATCATGTGGAAGTCTGTCAGGAAGAGATCAAGTGTTACACCACTAGTTTATCATGTGGAAGTCTGTCAGGAAGAGATCAAGTGTTACACCACTAGTTTATCATGTGGAAGTCTGTCAGGAAGAGATCAAGTGTTACACCACTAGTTTATCATGTGGAAGTCTGTCAGGAAGAGATCAAGTGTTACACCACTAGTTTATCATGTGGAAGTCTGTCAGGAAGAGATCAAGTGTTACACCACTAGTTTATCATGTGGAAGTCTGTCAGGAAGGACTCAAGTGTTACGCCACTAGTTTATCATGTGGAAGTCTGTCAGGAAGAGATCAAGTGTTACACCACTAGTTTATCATGTGGAAGTCTGTCAGGAAGGACTCAAGTGTTACACCACTAGTTTATCATGTGGAAGTCTGTCAGGAAGGACTCAAGTGTTACACCACTAGTTTATCATGTGGAAGTCTGTCAGGAAGAGATCAAGTGTTACACCACTAGTTTATCATGTGGAAGTCTGTCAGGAAGAGATCAAGTGTTACACCACTAGTTTATCATGTGGAAGTCTGTCAGGAAGAGATCAAGTGTTACACCACTAGTTTATCATGTGGAAGTCTGTCAGGAAGGAATCAAGTGTTACACCACTAGTTTATCATGTGGAAGTCTGTCAGGAAGAGATCAAGTGTTACACCACTAGTTTATCATGTGGAAGTCTGTCAGGAAGAGATTAAACCACTAGTTTATCATGTGGAAGTCTGTCAGGAAGATATCAAGTGTTACACCACTAGTTTATCATGTGGAAGTATGTAGAGTGCCTTTATCAATATATGAATATCAGGAGTGGCCGTGGGAGAAAAATAGATCTACTTTGGGGCCATGATTTAAGTTTATCCATGATTTTAGTTTATCATGTGGAAGTCTGTCAGGAAGGACTCAAGTGTTACACCACTAGTTTATCATGTGGAAGTCTGTCAGGAAGAGATCAAGTGTTACACCACTAGTTTATCATGTGGAAGTCTGTCAGGAAGAGATCAAGTGTTACACCACTAGTTTATCATGTGGAAGTCTGTCAGGAAGAGATCAAGTGTTACACCACTAGTTTATCATGTGGAAGTCTGTCAGGAAGGACTCAAAGTGTTACACCACTAGTTTATCATGTGGAAGACTGTCAGGAAGGACTCAAGTGTTACACCACTAGTTTATCATGTGGAAGTCTGTCAGGAAGAGATCAAGTGTTACACCACTAGTTTATCATGTGGAAGTCTGTCAGGAAGAGATCAAGTGTTACACCACTAGTTTATCATGTGGAAGTCTGTCAGGAAGAGATCAAGTGTTACACCACTAGTTTATCATGTGGAAGTCTGTCAGGAAGAGATCAAGTGTTACACCACTAGTTTATCATGTGGAAGTCTGTCAGGAAGAGATCAAGTGTTACACCACTAGTTTATCATGTGGAAGTCTGTCAGGAAGAGATCAAGTGTTACACCACTAGTTTATCATGTGGAAGTCTGTCAGGAAGAGATTAAACCACTAGTTTATCATGTGGAAGTCTGTCAGGAAGATATCAAGTGTTACACCACTAGTTTATCATGTGGAAGTATGTAGAGTGCCTTTATCAATATATGAATATCAGGAGTGGCCGTGGGAGAAAAATAGATCTACTTTGGGGCCATGATTTAAGTTTATCCATGATTTTAGTTTATCATGTGGAAGTCTGTCAGGAAGGACTCAAGTGTTACACCACTAGTTTATCATGTGGAAGTCTGTCAGGAAGAGATCAAGTGTTACACCACTAGTTTATCATGTGGAAGTCTGTCAGGAAGAGATCAAGTGTTACACCACTAGTTTATCATGTGGAAGTCTGTCAGGAAGAGATCAAGTGTTACACCACTAGTTTATCATGTGGAAGTCTGTCAGGAAGGACTCAAAGTGTTACACCACTAGTTTATCATGTGGAAGACTGTCAGGAAGGACTCAAGTGTTACACCACTAGTTTATCATGTGGAAGTCTGTCAGGAAGAGATCAAGTGTTACACCACTAGTTTATCATGTGGAAGTCTGTCAGGAAGAGATCAAGTGTTACACCACTAGTTTATCATGTGGAAGTCTGTCAGGAAGAGATCAAGTGTTACACCACTAGTTTATCATGTGGAAGTCTGTCAGGAAGAGATCAAGTGTTACACCACTAGTTTATCATGTGGAAGTCTGTCAGGAAGAGATCAAGTGTTACACCACTAGTTTATCATGTGGAAGTCTGTCAGGAAGAGATCAAGTGTTACACCACTAGTTTATCATGTGGAAGTCTGTCAGGAAGAGATCAAGTGTTACACCACTAGTTTATCATGTGGAAGTCTGTCAGGAAGAGATCAAGTGTTACACCACTAGTTTATCATGTGGAAGTCTGTCAGGAAGGAATCAAGTGTTACACCACTAGTTTATCATGTGGAAGTCTGTCAGGAAGAGATCAAGTGTTACACCACTAGTTTATCATGTGGAAGTCTGTCAGGAAGAGATTAAACCACTAGTTTATCATGTGGAAGTCTGTCAGGAAGATATCAAGTGTTACACCACTAGTTTATCATGTGGAAGTATGTAGAGTGCCTTTATCAATATATGAATATCAGGAGTGGCCGTGGGAGAAAAATAGATCTACTTTGGGGCCATGATTTAAGTTTATCCATGATTTTAGTTTATCATGTGGAAGTCTGTCAGGAAGGACTCAAGTGTTACACCACTAGTTTATCATGTGGAAGTCTGTCAGGAAGAGATCAAGTGTTACACCACTAGTTTATCATGTGGAAGTCTGTCAGGAAGAGATCAAGTGTTACACCACTAGTTTATCATGTGGAAGTCTGTCAGGAAGAGATCAAGTGTTACACCACTAGTTTATCATGTGGAAGTCTGTCAGGAAGGACTCAAAGTGTTACACCACTAGTTTATCATGTGGAAGACTGTCAGGAAGGACTCAAGTGTTACACCACTAGTTTATCATGTGGAAGTCTGTCAGGAAGAGATCAAGTGTTACACCACTAGTTTATCATGTGGAAGTCTGTCAGGAAGGACTCAAGTGTTACACCACTAGTTTATCATGTGGAAGTCTGTCAGGAAGAGATCAAGTGTTACACCACTAGTTTATCATGTGGAAGTCTGTCAGGAAGGACTCAAGTGTTACACCACTAGTTTATCATGTGGAAGTCTGTCAGGAAGGACTCAAGTGTTACACCACTAGTTTATCATGTGGAAGTCTGTCAGGAAGAGATCAAGTGTTACACCACTAGTTTATCATGTGGAAGTCTGTCAGGAAGAGATCAAGTGTTACACCACTAGTTTATCATGTGGAAGTCTGTCAGGAAGAGATCAAGTGTTACACCACTAGTTTATCATGTGGAAGTCTGTCAGGAAGGAATCAAGTGTTACACCACTAGTTTATCATGTGGAAGTCTGTCAGGAAGAGATCAAGTGTTACACCACTAGTTTATCATGTGGAAGTCTGTCAGGAAGAGATTAAACCACTAGTTTATCATGTGGAAGTCTGTCAGGAAGATATCAAGTGTTACACCACTAGTTTATCATGTGGAAGTATGTAGAGTGCCTTTATCAATATATGAATATCAGGAGTGGCCGTGGGAGAAAAATAGATCTACTTTGGGGCCATGATTTAAGTTTATCCATGATTTTAGTTTATCATGTGGAAGTCTGTCAGGAAGGACTCAAGTGTTACACCACTAGTTTATCATGTGGAAGTCTGTCAGGAAGAGATCAAGTGTTACACCACTAGTTTATCATGTGGAAGTCTGTCAGGAAGAGATCAAGTGTTACACCACTAGTTTATCATGTGGAAGTCTGTCAGGAAGAGATCAAGTGTTACACCACTAGTTTATCATGTGGAAGTCTGTCAGGAAGAGATCAAGTGTTACACCACTAGTTTATCATGTGGAAGTCTGTCAGGAAGAGATTAAACCACTAGTTTATCATGTGGAAGTCTGTCAGGAAGATATCAAGTGTTACACCACTAGTTTATCATGTGGAAGTATGTAGAGTGCCTTTATCAATATATGAATATCAGGAGTGGCCGTGGGAGAAAAATAGATCTACTTTGGGGCCATGATTTAAGTTTATCCATGATTTTAGTTTATCATGTGGAAGTCTGTCAGGAAGGACTCAAGTGTTACACCACTAGTTTATCATGTGGAAGTCTGTCAGGAAGAGATCAAGTGTTACACCACTAGTTTATCATGTGGAAGTCTGTCAGGAAGAGATCAAGTGTTACACCACTAGTTTATCATGTGGAAGTCTGTCAGGAAGAGATCAAGTGTTACACCACTAGTTTATCATGTGGAAGTCTGTCAGGAAGGACTCAAAGTGTTACACCACTAGTTTATCATGTGGAAGACTGTCAGGAAGGACTCAAGTGTTACACCACTAGTTTATCATGTGGAAGTCTGTCAGGAAGAGATCAAGTGTTACACCACTAGTTTATCATGTGGAAGTCTGTCAGGAAGAGATCAAGTGTTACACCACTAGTTTATCATGTGGAAGTCTGTCAGGAAGAGATCAAGTGTTACACCACTAGTTTATCATGTGGAAGTCTGTCAGGAAGGACTCAAAGTGTTACACCACTAGTTTATCATGTGGAAGACTGTCAGGAAGGACTCAAGTGTTACACCACTAGTTTATCATGTGGAAGTCTGTCAGGAAGAGATCAAGTGTTACACCACTAGTTTATCATGTGGAAGTCTGTCAGGAAGAGATCAAGTGTTACACCACTAGTTTATCATGTGGAAGTCTGTCAGGAAGAGATCAAGTGTTACACCACTAGTTTATCATGTGGAAGTCTGTCAGGAAGAGATCAAGTGTTACACCACTAGTTTATCATGTGGAAGTCTGTCAGGAAGAGATCAAGTGTTACACCACTAGTTTATCATGTGGAAGTCTGTCAGGAAGAGATCAAGTGTTACACCACTAGTTTATCATGTGGAAGTCTGTCAGGAAGAGATCAAGTGTTACACCACTAGTTTATCATGTGGAAGTCTGTCAGGAAGAGATCAAGTGTTACACCACTAGTTTATCATGTGGAAGTCTGTCAGGAAGGAATCAAGTGTTACACCACTAGTTTATCATGTGGAAGTCTGTCAGGAAGAGATCAAGTGTTACACCACTAGTTTATCATGTGGAAGTCTGTCAGGAAGAGATTAAACCACTAGTTTATCATGTGGAAGTCTGTCAGGAAGATATCAAGTGTTACACCACTAGTTTATCATGTGGAAGTATGTAGAGTGCCTTTATCAATATATGAATATCAGGAGTGGCCGTGGGAGAAAAATAGATCTACTTTGGGGCCATGATTTAAGTTTATCCATGATTTTAGTTTATCATGTGGAAGTCTGTCAGGAAGGACTCAAGTGTTACACCACTAGTTTATCATGTGGAAGTCTGTCAGGAAGAGATCAAGTGTTACACCACTAGTTTATCATGTGGAAGTCTGTCAGGAAGAGATCAAGTGTTACACCACTAGTTTATCATGTGGAAGTCTGTCAGGAAGAGATCAAGTGTTACACCACTAGTTTATCATGTGGAAGTCTGTCAGGAAGGACTCAAAGTGTTACACCACTAGTTTATCATGTGGAAGACTGTCAGGAAGGACTCAAGTGTTACACCACTAGTTTATCATGTGGAAGTCTGTCAGGAAGAGATCAAGTGTTACACCACTAGTTTATCATGTGGAAGTCTGTCAGGAAGGACTCAAGTGTTACACCACTAGTTTATCATGTGGAAGTCTGTCAGGAAGAGATCAAGTGTTACACCACTAGTTTATCATGTGGAAGTCTGTCAGGAAGGACTCAAGTGTTACACCACTAGTTTATCATGTGGAAGTCTGTCAGGAAGGACTCAAGTGTTACACCACTAGTTTATCATGTGGAAGTCTGTCAGGAAGAGATCAAGTGTTACACCACTAGTTTATCATGTGGAAGTCTGTCAGGAAGAGATCAAGTGTTACACCACTAGTTTATCATGTGGAAGTCTGTCAGGAAGAGATCAAGTGTTACACCACTAGTTTATCATGTGGAAGTCTGTCAGGAAGGAATCAAGTGTTACACCACTAGTTTATCATGTGGAAGTCTGTCAGGAAGAGATCAAGTGTTACACCACTAGTTTATCATGTGGAAGTCTGTCAGGAAGAGATTAAACCACTAGTTTATCATGTGGAAGTCTGTCAGGAAGATATCAAGTGTTACACCACTAGTTTATCATGTGGAAGTATGTAGAGTGCCTTTATCAATATATGAATATCAGGAGTGGCCGTGGGAGAAAAATAGATCTACTTTGGGGCCATGATTTAAGTTTATCCATGATTTTAGTTTATCATGTGGAAGTCTGTCAGGAAGGACTCAAGTGTTACACCACTAGTTTATCATGTGGAAGTCTGTCAGGAAGAGATCAAGTGTTACACCACTAGTTTATCATGTGGAAGTCTGTCAGGAAGAGATCAAGTGTTACACCACTAGTTTATCATGTGGAAGTCTGTCAGGAAGAGATCAAGTGTTACACCACTAGTTTATCATGTGGAAGTCTGTCAGGAAGGACTCAAAGTGTTACACCACTAGTTTATCATGTGGAAGACTGTCAGGAAGGACTCAAGTGGTTACACCACTAGTTTATCATGTGGAAGTCTGTCAGGAAGAGATCAAGTGTTACACCACTAGTTTATCATGTGGAAGTCTGTCAGGAAGAGATCAAGTGTTACACCACTAGTTTATCATGTGGAAGTCTGTCAGGAAGAGATCAAGTGTTACACCACTAGTTTATCATGTGGAAGTCTGTCAGGAAGAGATCAAGTGTTACACCACTAGTTTATCATGTGGAAGTCTGTCAGAAGAGATCAAGTGTTACACCACTAGTTTATCATGTGGAAGTCTGTCAGGAGAGATCAAGTGTTACACCACTAGTTTATCATGTGGAAGTCTGTCAGGAAGAGATTAAACCACTAGTTTATCATGTGGAAGTCTGGTCAGGAAGATATCAAGTGTTACACCACTAGTTTATCATGTGGAAGTATGTAGAGTGCCTTTATCAATATATGAATATCAGGAGTGGCCGTGGGAGAAAAATAGATCTACTTTGGGGCCATGATTTAAGTTTATCCATGATTTTAGTTTATCATGTGGAAGTCTGTCAGGAAGGACTCAAGTGTTACACCACTAGTTTATCATGTGGAAGTCTGTCAGGAAGAGATCAAGTGTTACACCACTAGTTTATCATGTGGAAGTCTGTCAGGAAGAGATCAAGTGTTACACCACTAGTTTATCATGTGGAAGTCTGTCAGGAAGAGATCAAGTGTTACACCACTAGTTTATCATGTGGAAGTCTGTCAGGAAGGACTCAAAGTGTTACACCACTAGTTTATCATGTGGAAGACTGTCAGGAAGGACTCAAGTGTTACACCACTAGTTTATCATGTGGAAGTCTGTCAGGAAGAGATCAAGTGTTACACCACTAGTTTATCATGTGGAAGTCTGTCAGGAAGAGATCAAGTGTTACACCACTAGTTTATCATGTGGAAGTCTGTCAGGAAGAGATCAAGTGTTACACCACTAGTTTATCATGTGGAAGTCTGTCAGGAAGAGATCAAGTGTTACACCACTAGTTTATCATGTGGAAGTCTGTCAGGAAGAGATCAAGTGTTACACCACTAGTTTATCATGTGGAAGTCTGTCAGGAAGAGATCAAGTGTTACACCACTAGTTTATCATGTGGAAGTCTGTCAGGAAGAGATCAAGTGTTACACCACTAGTTTATCATGTGGAAGTCTGTCAGGAAGGATCAAGTGTTACACCACTAGTTTATCATGTGGAAGTCTGTCAGGAAGGAATCAAGTGTTACACCACTAGTTTATCATGTGGAAGTCTGTCAGGAAGAGATCAAGTGTTACACCACTAGTTTATCATGTGGAAGTCTGTCAGGAAGAGATTAAACCACTAGTTTATCATGTGGAAGTCTGTCAGGAAGATATCAAGTGTTACACCACTAGTTTATCATGTGGAAGTATGTAGAGTGCCTTTATCAATATATGGAATATCAGGAGTGGCCGTGGGAGAAAAATAGATCTACTTTGGGGCCATGATTTAAGTTTATCCATGATTTTAGTTTATCATGTGGAAGTCTGTCAGGAAGGACTCAAGTGTTACACCACTAGTTTATCATGTGGAAGTCTGTCAGGAAGAGATCAAGTGTTACACCACTAGTTTATCATGTGGAAGTCTGTCAGGAAGAGATCAAGTGTTACACCACTAGTTTATCATGTGGAAGTCTGTCAGGAAGAGATCAAGTGTTACACCACTAGTTTATCATGTGGAAGTCTGTCAGGAAGGACTCAAAGTGTTACACCACTAGTTTATCATGTGGAAGACTGTCAGGAAGGACTCAAGTGTTACACCACTAGTTTATCATGTGGAAGTCTGTCAGGAAGAGATCAAGTGTTACACCACTAGTTTATCATGTGGAAGTCTGTCAGGAAGAGATCAAGTGTTACACCACTAGTTTATCATGTGGAAGTCTGTCAGGAAGAGATCAAGTGTTACACCACTAGTTTATCATGTGGAAGTCTGTCAGGAAGAGATCAAGTGTTACACCACTAGTTTATCATGTGGAAGTCTGTCAGGAAGAGATCAAGTGTTACACCACTAGTTTATCATGTGGAAGTCTGTCAGGAGAGATCAAGTGTTACACCACTAGTTTATCATGTGGAAGTCTGTCAGGAAGAGATCAAGTGTTACACCCTAGTTTATCATGTGGAAGTCTGTCAGGAAGGATCAAGTGTTACACCACTAGTTTATCATGTGGAAGTCTGTCAGGAAGAGATCAAGTGTTACACCACTAGTTTATCATGTGGAAGTCTGTCAGGAAGAGATTAAACCACTAGTTTATCATGTG
Source organism: Poromitra crassiceps (assembly GCF_964638095.1). Classification (NCBI taxonomy): domain Eukaryota; kingdom Metazoa; phylum Chordata; class Actinopteri; order Beryciformes; family Melamphaidae; genus Poromitra; species Poromitra crassiceps. The sequence goes on along the minus strand of NW_028151579.1, from coordinate 2,771 downwards.
GAAGTCTGTCAGGAAGATATCAAGTGTTACACCACTAGTTTATCATGTGGAAGTATGTAGAGTGCCTTTATCAATATATGAATATCAGGAGTGGCCGTGGGAGAAAAATAGATCTACTTTGGGGCCATGATTTAAGTTTATCCATGATTTTAGTTTATCATGTGGAAGTCTGTCAGGAAGGACTCAAGTGTTACACCACTAGTTTATCATGTGGAAGTCTGTCAGGAAGAGATCAAGTGTTACACCACTAGTTTATCATGTGGAAGTCTGTCAGGAAGAGATCAAGTGTTACACCACTAGTTTATCATGTGGAAGTCTGTCAGGAAGAGATCAAGTGTTACACCACTAGTTTATCATGTGGAAGTCTGTCAGGAAGGACTCAAAGTGTTACACCACTAGTTTATCATGTGGAAGACTGTCAGGAAGGACTCAAGTGTTTACACCACTAGTTTATCATGTGGAAGTCTGTCAGGAAGAGATCAAGTGTTACACACTAGTTTATCATGTGGAAGTCTGTCAGGAAGGACTCAAGTGTTACACCACTAGTTTATCATGTGGAAGTCTGTCAGGAAGAGATCAAGTGTTACACCACTAGTTTATCATGTGGAAGTCTGTCAGGAAGGACTCAAGTGTTACACCACTAGTTTATCATGTGAAGTCTGTCAGGAGGACTCAAGTGTTACACCACTAGTTTATCATGTGGAAGTCTGTCAGGAAGAGATCAAGTGTTACACCACTAGTTTATCATGTGGAAGTCTGTCAGGAAGAGATCAAGTGTTACACCACTAGTTTATCATGTGGAAGTCTGTCAGGAAGAGATCAAGTGTTACACCACTAGTTTATCATGTGGAAGTCTGTCAGGAAGGAATCAAGTGTTACACCACTAGTTTATCATGTGGAAGTCTGTCAGGAAGAGATCAAGTGTTACACCACTAGTTTATCATGTGGAAGTCTGTCAGGAAGAGATTAAACCACTAGTTTATCATGTGGAAGTCTGTCAGGAAGATATCAAGTGTTACACCACTAGTTTATCATGTGGAAGTATGTAGAGTGCCTTTATCAATATATGAATATCAGGAGTGGCCGTGGGGAGAAAAATAGATCTACTTTGGGGCCATGATTTAAGTTTATCCATGATTTTAGTTTATCATGTGGAAGTCTGTCAGGAAGGACTCAAGTGTTACGACCACTAGTTTAATCATGTGGAAGTCTGTCAGGAAGAGATCAAGTGTTACACCACTAGTTTATCATGTGGAAGTCTGTCAGGAAGAGATCAAGTGTTACACCACTAGTTTATCATGTGGAAGTCTGTCAGGAAGAGATCAAGTGTTACACCACTAGTTTATCATGTGGAAGTCTGTCAGGAAGAGATCAAGTGTTACACCACTAGTTTATCATGTGGAAGTCTGTCAGGAAGAGATTAACCACTAGTTTATCATGTGGAAGTCTGTCAGGAAGATATCAAGTGTTACACCACTAGTTTATCATGTGGAAGTATGTAGAGTGCCTTTATCAATATATGAATATCAGGAGTGGCCGTGGGAGAAAAATAGATCTACTTTGGGGCCATGATTTAAGTTTATCCATGATTTTAGTTTATCATGTGGAAGTCTGTCAGGAAGGACTCAAGTGTTACACCACTAGTTTATCATGTGGAAGTCTGTCAGGAAGAGATCAAGTGTTACACCACTAGTTTATCATGTGGAAGTCTGTCAGGAAGAGATCAAGTGTTACACCACTAGTTTATCATGTGGAAGTCTGTCAGGAAGAGATCAAGTGTTACACCACTAGTTTATCATGTGGAAGTCTGTCAGGAAGGACTCAAAGTGTTACACCACTAGTTTATCATGTGGAAGACTGTCAGGAAGGACTCAAGTGTTACACCACTAGTTTATCATGTGGAAGTCTGTCAGGAAGAGATCAAGTGTTACACCACTGTTTATCATGTGGAAGTCTGTCAGGAAGAGATCAAGTGTTACACCACTAGTTTATCATGTGGAAGTCTGTCAGGAAGAGATCAAGGTGTTACACCACTAGTTTATCATGTGGAAGTCTGTCAGGGAAGAGATCAAGTGTTACACCACTAGTTTATCATGTGGAAGTCTGTCAGGAAGAGATCAAGTGTTACACCACTAGTTTATCATGTGGAAGTCTGTCAGGAAGAGATCAAGTGTTACACCACTAGTTTATCATGTGGAAGTCTGTCAGGAAGAGATCAAGTGTTACACCACTAGTTTATCATGTGGAAGTCTGTCAGGAAGAGATCAAGTGTTACACCACTAGTTTATCATGTGGAAGTCTGTCAGGAAGGAATCAAGTGTTACACACTAGTTTATCATGTGGAAGTCTGTCAGGAAGAGATCAAGTGTTACACCACTAGTTTATCATGTGGAAGTCTGTCAGGAAGAGATTAAACCACTAGTTTATCATGTGGAAGTCTGTCAGGAAGATATCAAGTGTTACACCACTAGTTTATCATGTGGAAGTATGTAGAGTGCCTTTATCAATATATGAATATCAGGAGTGGCCGTGGGAGAAAAATAGATCTACTTTGGGGCCATGATTTAAGTTTATCCATGATTTTAGTTTATCATGTGGAAGTCTGTCAGGAAGGACTCAAGTGTTACACCACTAGTTTATCATGTGGAAGTCTGTCAGGAAGAGATCAAGTGTTACACCACTAGTTTATCATGTGGAAGTCTGTCAGGAAGAGATCAAGTGTTACACCACTAGTTTATCATGTGGAAGTCTGTCAGGAAGAGATCAAGTGT